>NC_133123.1:223650343-223958628 GCF_033568475.1 Henckelia pumila | reverse complement strand
GATTGATGGATTATGACCGATCGAGCGAGGTACTTATTTTAAAAAAATTTGATCTTTATGATTTGAACTTGGTTTAATTATGAATTAAGTTTTAGATGCCCTATGAATCGAATTAGCGACCTGAGCCCTCACAACAGGTGGTATCAGAACATAAGTTCTTGGACTGGATTAGAGTGAACGGGGTAGATCGAGTCCTTTTGACTGATTTATTTATTCTTAAAGCACGATTATGATTTGAATTTCTTTATTGCCTTAAGAATTACCTACTTGCCAAAATCTCTGACGTGATTGAAAGTATGTGTTATTCGAGAATGGATCAGTATAGATTCTTGATTAGACTCGATCTCTTGAGACTACATGATTATGCTAATCAGAGGAGGACTGAGATTGAACTGCTGTATGTGATATATTGTTTAATTGTGCATTAACCCGTTTGATTATCAGATATGCCTCGAAGAACAGTGACTAGACGGACAGGCACAGTTCCAGTGCCAGAATAGGCAGTTGTAGCACCGACAGTGCCTCAGGTAACTGAAGTTCCTAGACCTAAACAGGGTAGTACTTTCGGGGATCCGATGGATGTGACTGCCACTCCGATAAAGACATTGTTGAAGAGATTCCAGTCATTTAAACCTCCGACCTTGAAGGGGACAGAGAATCCTGTTGAATGCGAGAACTGGTTGGAAGATATCGATCAACTGTTTGAATCCATAGATTACACTGATGAACGTCGACTCCGATTGGTGATACATCAACTACATGAAGTTTCCAAGATTTGGTGGATCAGTACCAAGAAAACTCTGGAAAACAAAGGTATGACCGTGACTTGGAATCTATTTAAAACTACATTTTATCAACGATTTTTCCCACTATCGTACAAAAAGGACAAAGGAGCCGAGTTTTCCACGTTGAAGCAAGGCAGTTTGAATGTTGAAGACTATGTGGCAAAGTTTTCAGCTTTATTAAAATTTGCACCACATGTTGATGATAATGAAGAAGCTAAAGCTGATCACTTTATAAATGGATTGAATCCGAAAATATTTACTTTGATAAACACTGGACGACCGAATAACCTTGCTGATGCACTTGAAAAAGCAAAAGGTGCTGAAGCTGGTTTGGTCAGACATAGAGGAGTACCATTTACACCACCACCAGCTATACATGTACCATCTTCTGATCAATCACCGGTTCCTCAACCACCACCTCGATTTGAAGCAGGCGGTAGTAGTAGCAGTCGAAGGGAATTCTTCAAGCCTAAGGGAAAGCATTTTAAGAAGTTGAGTAGTAGTTCCTCAGGTTCTAGTGGCCAACGATGATCCAAGTCTGGACAGAGTTCTGGTTCTTTTGGTGTGTATTGCAATAAGTGTGGTGGACGACATGCCACTGAGCAATGTAGAGGAGTATTTGGCAGTTGTCATATATGCAATCAAATCGAACATTTTGCTCGAGTATGCCCACAACGAGGTTCTAGAAGTTCACAAGGTGTTGGATCATCTCGATCAGTGACACAGCCAGAGAGTCAAGCATCTTCTGTTCATTCATTCCAACCACAAGCTCAGCAACAGGGTAGACAATGAGGAAGTCAGACAGTTAGTCAGCCTCCTAGGCAATAGGCTAGAGTGTTTGCATTGACTGAAGAGCAAGCACAGGCGGCACCTGATGATGTGATTGCAGGTAACTGCTTTATTTATGGTTATCCTGCTTATATGTTAGTAGATACAGATGATTCACGCACATTTATTTCTGAGCAATTTGATTTATCACATTCATTGTCTGTTGAGTCGTTATCTACTTTTGTATCAATCTCTTTACCTCTGGGGAGAGGTATCGTATCTGTGAAATCAGTTAGGAATTGTATGCTGCAGTATGAGGGTAACGAGATTGCAATAGACTGTATTCTGCTTGGTTTGCCCGACTTTGATTGTATTATCGGCATCTATATGTTAACCAAGTACAGGGCTACAGTTGATTGATTTCAGAAGGTTTTGAGATTCAGACCAGAGATGGCAACTGGATGGAAATTTTACGGTAAGGGTTCACGAGCCAATATTCTTTTGATATATGTTCTTTCGATGACTAGTTTATTGCAGAAAGGAGCAGAGGGATTCCTCATTTATGCAATAGATGTGTTGAAAACGAGCCCGAAATTGGCTGACTTGCCAGTGGTTAGTGAGTTTGCTGATGTCTTTCCTGATGAGATTCCAGGATTGCCTCTGACTCGAGAGGTAGACTTTACTATTGAACTAATGTCAGGTACTCAACCAATTTCTAAAGATCCTTATCTTATGGCTCCTATTGAATTGAAAGAACTGAAAGAGCAGTTAGAAGATCTTCTTGCCAAAGGGTACATCAGACCGAGCGTTTCACCCTGGGGCGCTCCAGATCTGTTTGTACAAAAGAAAGATGGTTCAATGAGGCTTTGCATCCACTATCGGCAACTGAATAAGGCAACGGTAAAGAATCGATATCATTTGCCTCGTATAGATGATTTGGTTGATCAGTTGCAGGGTTCTTCAGTATATTCAAAGATTGATCTACTATTTGGTTATCATCAATTGAGGGTACAATATGAAGATATCTCTAAGACCGCTTTTCGAACTAGGTATGGACATTATGAATTTATTGTCATGCCTTTTGGCTTAACGAATGCACCAGCCGTATTTATGAGATTTATGAATCAAGTATTTCAGAGATATTTAGATGACTTTGTCATTATCTTTATTGATGATATTTTGATATATTCCAAGAATCTGTGTGATCATGCTGACCACTTGAGAATTGTTTTTAAAACGTTGCGAGAAGAGAAATTATATGCCAAACTGTCAAAATGTGAGTTTTGGTTGCAGAAAGTTGTGTTTCTCGGACATATCATTTCAGGTGATGGTATTTCAGTTGATCCGAGTAAAGTTGAGGCAGTGATAGTTGGCCGAGACCAACATCTGTACCAGAAATACGAAGTTTCATGAGATTAGAAGGGTATTACCGTCGATTTATCCGAGATTTCTCTTCTATTGTGAATCCTATTACGCAATTGACACAGAAAAATGAACTCTATATCTGGTCCGAAGCTTGTGAAGCCATTTTCCTTGAACTAAAGAAAAGATTGACGAGTGCACTAGTCTTGACAATTACTTCAGGTACTGGTGATTTTGTTGTATATTATGATGCTTCTCACAAGAGACTAGGATGTGTTCTTATGAAGCGAGGTCATGTTGTTGCTTATGCCTCAAGACAATTAAAGCCGCATGAAATCAGATATCCAATTCATGATCTTGATTTGGCAGCTATTGTCTTTGCATTGAAGATTTGGCGACACTATCTGTACGGTGAGAAGTTTGAAATCTTTTCTGACCATAAAAGTGTGAAATATCTGTTTACACAGTATGAATTGAACATAAGGCAACGAAGATGGCTCGATTTATTGAAAGATTTCGATTGTGAAATTAAATATTATCCTGGGAAGTCCAATGCAGCTGCTGATGCGCTTAGTCGAAAGATATGTTCTCTTTCTTTATCTACTATTGGTATCTCTCATTTAGTAGATTATTGTTGTACTTCTGGATTAATATTTGAAACAGATGTGAAATCTATTCGAGTATGTTCTATTCGAGCTGAGCCAGATATGTTGATTAGAATCAGAGAAGCGCAGAAAAATGATCAAAGTATTCAGAATTCGATTGAGATGGTCAGAGCAGGACATCAATCCAAATATAAGGTCAGTGCTGATGAGGTTCTTTATGTGAATAACCGTATTGTTGTGCCGAATATTTCTGAGTTGAGATAGGATATTTTAAAAGAAGCTCACTGCAGTCGATAAAGTATACATCGTGGAGGTAGAAAAATGTACAACGACTTGAAGAATCAGTATTGATGGAAGCAAATGAAATCTGATGTAATTGAATTTTTAGCTAAATGCTTTAATTTCCAACATGTGAAGGCTGAAAGAAAGAAACTAGGTGGTTTACTGCATAGTTTATCCATTCCTGAATGGAAATGGGATCACATTTCCATGGATTTTGTAACGAAGTTACCACGATCATTCTGAGGATGCGATTCTATCTGGGTGATTATTGATCGATTGACGAAATCAGCGTGCTTCATTCCATACAAAATGACGTTTAGACACGATCAAATGACAGATTTATATGTCAATGAAGTGGTAAGATTGCACGGAGTGCCAAAGTCTATTGTATCTGATAGAGATCCTTGATTCACATCACACTTTTGGCACAGCCTACAACAAGCTTTAGGTACAAAGTTACATTTGAGTACTGCTTATCATCCTCAAACTGACGGAAAATCTGAACGAACTATTCAAACACATGAGGATATGTTTAGAGATGTGGTGTTAGATTTTAACACTACGTGGCAAGAGTCATTACCACTGGTGGAGTTCTCATACAACAATAGCTATCACACGAGTATTGAGATGGCTCCATTTGAAGCGTTGTATGGAAAGAATTGTAGATCACCTCTATACTGGGATGATATGTCTGAAACACCGGATATTGGACCTTGTATGATTAGAGCGATGATTGAAAAGGTAAAACTGATTCAAAAACGAATGAAGACGGCACAAGATCGACAAGCAAAATATGTCAATATCAGATGAAGACCATTGTGTTTTGAGAAAGGAGACAAGGTATTTTTGAAAATTTCACCTTTCCGAGGCACAGTTAGATTTGGCAAGAGAGGGAAGTTATCTCCATGATTTATTGGTCCGTACGAGATTCTCGAGAAGATAGACAATCTTTCTTATCGACTCGCTCTTTCTTCATCTTTGTCTGGTATCCACGATGTATTCCATGTCTCTATGCTTCGAAAGTATCAACCTGATGAATCTCATATCTTGCAACCTGATGAAGCTAAATTAGATGAAACTCTTAGCTACTTTGAACAGCCGATTCAGATACTTTATTGAAAAGAAAAGCAACTCCGAACTAAGACCATTCCATTGGTAAAGATTTAGTGGAGTCAGCATGGAGTTGAAGAGGCTACTTGGGAAGATGAAGAAGATATGAGACAACTCTTTTCAGAACTTTTCCATTGATGTGAGTCTTATTCAGTTTTGCTATTATTCCTTATCTTATGTGTTCCAGATTGCATGAGATTTTGAGGACGAAATCATATTTTAGAGGGGGAGAATTTTAAAGCCCCGAAAAATATTTAATTTTAATCCAAGAATATTTAATTTGAGAATTTTTAGAGTTTATATTTAAATTATAATATTTTTAAATTATTTAGGATTGAAATAGAATTAAATCATTTTTCTAGGGACTGAATTGCAAATAGTGAAAAGGGCAGGGACTAAAGTGCAAATATGCTACTATTTATCACATTTCTCACTTGATTGAGAACTTACACGTGTGAAACCCATCAGATGAGAGGGAGGAAGACCAGACACTATTCTCACGCCATTTTCATCTTTCAAAAGCTTCGATTTCTCGTTCTTCAGAATTCAGTTCTGAACATATATCTGTGATCACCGCTCCGATAGCTACGTTCTGGTATATATTTTCTGAAGTTCTTTCATACTTTGAATTTCAATGTATGATGAAGTTTGAATATTATTGGTTTTATATGTTCATGAGCTAGCATCGATTATATATTCGAATACGGATCGAGGAAAGAACGTCGATTGAGTTTGTTATGATTTTCTGAAGCTATTTTCGAAAATTTCTATTTTGGATTATTGATTGAGGTGTGTATGTGTGTTATGAGGATGGTTATATCTTGTATTGAGTTGAAACAATTATTAGATTGTTGTTGTTTGCGGTGCGGTTATCGGATATGTATTGTTACGCTGCCGGTTTTGATTTGAAGTTGTTTTGATGGCCTGTGATTGAGCTGAAATGTTATTTGAGTTGGTGTTGATATGTGTAGTATATGTATCCTTTATTTTCAGATTGATATTGAAGACTATTGACTCGATAATTTTCGATTGCAATCGGTGACGACTTGATCAAGGTTGGAAGTTATTTCTTGAGAATGGAATGATGAGATTTTAATAGTTTTTGATATAGGTGTTTTTTTATTATAATGTTTAGATTTTAAGCATTCCGAAACAAGATTGAAAGGTATGAAACGATATCAGTCTAAGAGGGATTTTGATACTCGAGGTTACTGTATCTCGAGTTTTCCTCGAAGCAAATCACATACTAGTTTTTTTATGATTATGTTTTAGATTTAGACTTGAGTTTATGATTCATATCAGGTAGTGAATTGTTGATTTGATTGATGTTAATGACGTCGTGTTGGTTACGAAGCGAAGAGAATGGATATTCATGTTAAGATCGTATACGAATCTTGACACCGGGATTCAGATATGAATCTTGAGGCCTTGAGCGGCTTAAAACCTCGATGACAGACGTCGGTTACGAAGTTTTACTGCTTTATTTAAATCTTGAGTTGATTTATGATTGTTAAATTAAAGCATGTATATATCTTTTATACTGGGAATGATTTCTCATCGGAGTTTATCCGACTATTGCTTTATTTTGTATGTGTGCATGGCAATAGGAGGGGCGGGAGCTGGTCAGAGATTACCTTGATAGCTCGTGAGAGAATATAGCACGTGTGGACTCGGGTATTAGCTGAGATGTATGTGCAATAGCTGTTAAATATGATAGAAACCAAGTGATGGTTGTTATGTTGAAGAACATATGAAACTTGTATGTATCTTAGCTAGTTTGGATACTGGGAACTAATAGTTTGATGTAAGAAAGCTAGAGTATTGTGCTTGAACTTGTTACCTATGTATATACCTGTTTTTGGTATTAAGTTAACATGTTTTGGAATTGACAAAGGAAGAGAAATCAAGTCTTGAACAGAGTTTGACAGCAAAAGCAGTCTGCACATTTTTTAGCAGAGCATGCTCTCTCGATCGGTTGTGTTTGACCGATCGAGCGAGGCATGTTAATTTTCAAACCCAAGAGTTTGCATAATCTGCTCGCTCGATCGGTTGATTATGACCGATCGAGCGAGGTACTTATTTTAAAAAAAATTGATCTTTATGATTTGAACTTGGTTTAATTATGACTTAAGTATTAGATGCCCTATGAATCGAATTAGCGACCTAAGCCCTCACACATATGTGTGAGATCCATCTCCACTGGTTGGATTGGTGGTTTTGTTTTTGTAGCGACCCGACCCGGATCCACTACCTAATCAGAGTTTAGAGCATAATTAAGCATGCATTAAATAAATTTTTGCGGAAGACTTAAATACAAGCAGACCGGCGAAATACAACCGGTTAAACAAATTCGATTATACAACCCAATCAAATGAACTTAAATAAAACCTACAGCTAATCTTGCTGTCTTCAAGGGTAACTGGCCTCTCCAAGCTCCTGGTGCTCAATCCTGCACCTACACCTGCCCTGTCGAATGGGGTGTCCAAATACACAGAAAAGACTGGACGTGAGCTCTAAGCTCAATACGCAAATACGGATAAACATACAAATATGATGCATGCAAATGACAGGGTATCCATATCGGGGATAACTGTATACAAACTGCTCAGACTGGCGCCTGGAACATGAGCTCGTCACATCGGGGTAGCTAACCTCTGTGTGCGACCACTCACTCTCGAATCATGGACGCGGACCACGGAGTCCTCTAGATACCAGTACCTAAGGGTACTCGACATCAAAACGTCCAAACAGGGCTGAGCAACCCTAACTGGCCCATCTCAAAAGATGTACAGGTACAAGATGATATGCACATGACATAACCATAATAACATGCAAACACGTAAATGCAACATATAAGCATGCATATCCGCTGGCAATCTCAGTCAGTACTTACGTACCTTTACTACAGGCAGTCTCTAGCAGTCCCACTCTAGGTTCCAAACCTATCATCAACTCTACAATGCAAATACCCATGCATCATTCAATAAGCTCTATAAGTCTTAACTAAGCTATTGCATACCACGCGTCAATTCCTTTACATGCAACCACACACCTGTCATCGAAAACAGATCGGAAGCTCCAATCGTCCTGCTTCCGATGTGGTTCCGAACTCACCAAGATCGGAAGCTCCGATCCTGGATCGGCGGCTCCGATCCCACTCGAGTCTTGGGACTCTCTGGACCATTTTTTAGTGTTCTGGATCCATTTTCGAAGTCCGTTAATCTATCTGGAATTCCCTTAAATCATGTTTTACTTAATCTAAACATGATCACACGATTAAATACTCATTAATCGTTAATTCCAGATATCGGTCACTACAGTTTTCGTTAGAGACGTCGTGAACTGTGTGTGCACTTGTTTCACCCTCCTTATGAGTAGTATTATTCTTGGTACCCTCAGGATCTTTGTCATTAACTTTAGACTTAGTTTTCTTTGGGTCTTATTTATCAAGGTCACGAGATGATGACCTTATTTTATGAGCTCTCTTGTCGGTGTTTTGGCGTTGACGGGATCCCACGAATTGAGCGACTGCTTCAGTTGCTGCACGTGCAGATGTTCCTTCCATTAAGACTGTCAGCGTTTTCTGGGTGAAATTAAACTCTGGTGGTGGTTCGGAGATGGGAGGTGGGTCTTCATTGCGATTATTTCCTTGAGATATTTGTGGTAGAATATTCATTCTCAATGATGCAGTTAACAAATTTCCACAGACGGCGCCAAGATGATATAGCAAAAAATAGATATTACCCAATTGGAGAGAATCTGGGTAATTTGTGATAATCTGGATAGCCGGATTAATACTCGAACTGTTTCAAAGACCGAACTTCATGGGTTGTCACCTGCATCACAAAGCAAAGTGAGTGGCGTCGGGGGTTGCCCGGCGAAAACACTCTGTCGCTCAATTCAATATTTGTCCAATAAAAGTTCTAGAGAACTAGAGTATGTGACTATAGAGTGCGTACTTTAATAATAAGAGGACTTGAACTATTTATAGATAGTCGGAGAGTTTCATGGGCTAGAGCCTCTTATGGGCTTTTAGGAGTTTATGGGCCTTGATAAAGTGTCCAAATAAATAACTAAATAATATGGTACCCAAATGGATTAGTCACTGGGCTTGGGCCCGAAAAAAAGTCAAATTGAGTAAAAACTCATCAATAATTTTTTTTAATCAAATTAATAGATATTTTTTTCTAATTTGAGATTGATTTTTTAGCTTGTTTTCCTTCTTCCTCCCATTCATTTTGTGTGTGTGGATAAACGGTGATTGGTGAATTTATTTTTAGTTAGAATATTTGTAATAGATGATTATACTTAATAAATTTATAATTTTACGTTAAAAAACTTCACAATTATAAATCATATCATTATTATTATTAAAAAAATCAATTTCTTATAATTGAATATAGAAATTATATTTATAGAAGGTGTAAAAGAGTTCGCTGCATTTAATTCATAAATCATGTTAATCACTTAAATGAATTTTTTTTCATATCGATATTTTTGGTACGGTATACTTAAAACTCATTCCTAAGTAAGATCAATCATTTTATTTAATATCAATTTCAACCTGATTTATTTTAACATTAATTATATTATTTTAAATTTATCAACAAAACATTTATAAAAAAATCATTAATCATATAAATTGCTTTTAAGTCCAATATTGTTATTAAATTTAATTCGATACATATTCTGATTTTTAAATTATTTTATTGATTAAATTTGTAAAAATAAATTCATAGTGAAATTTGCAGATCATTAACTGAAAATCATATTTTTTTTAGTATAAATACAATCGGATATTACATTAACTCAAGACGTGTTTGTCTCGAGCAAAAAAATTAACTAAATCTACCTAAATAAATTAAAAAATCTACCCACAGTTAGCGGGAATCGAATCTGAGACCACATATATGATATATGTCATTAGCCAAAAAAAAAAGGCTTCTTATGGAGATTGAAGCGACAATACAACATCACGTAAATTTTGTTTATTATATTAATTGCAAGATTACACCAAAAAAATTTGTATTTAGTTCAGACATTTCTGACAAATTATATGATTTTTAATATATATATATATATATATTTTGAGAGAGTGAAGTACGTGATGTCACGCGACAGAGATGTGCGAGTGGGAGGAATGAAAGGAGTGGATATGGAGACGCGTGTGGAGTGGACCACTTTCCAAACTATGCCTTCACTACGTGTCTTCCTTAATATTCAATTAGGACATGCACAACAGCTGGCCTGTCTCATCAAAACTTAACTCACTAAATAATTTTTTTATTTTTTTAATTTTTTTAACGTTTATTTTTAAAGATGGTTGCTCGAGATATCCCATTATTATTAATTTCGATTTAATTTATCATATTCAATTTGGCGTTTTTTTTCATATTATTTATTTATCTATTAATTATTTATCTTACGTCAATCAAATCATTAAATTGAAATGACTGTATTATCCCTTATAAATAATATTATTCATATTTTATTTATTATTAAAAAGACAAAATGGTAATTTATCATTTTTATATAAAATTTAATGAATCAAATCAAATAAACTATAATCTATCAATCAAATCAAATACTAAATTAAGTATCATTTCTTATGTATTTTTATTTACGTTACATTACTAATCTATATATTATCTATCATATCACTCAAATCAAACTGAGTTTATTGAACAAACAAGAAGGAATTAGTTTTTGAAAGATGTCACGTTTACATAATATTTATAAATCAATATTTACATCACAAAATATTAAATGCAAAAATCTTATTCTTAAAATCTCATAATGTATTCAATATAAAATTTAACGATATAATAATAAAATCTCATTATATAGGGTCTTAGAGTGGATTTGCTCAAGTATATATTTGGAATTAATAAAAAAATGAATTCATTATTTATCGATGTATAAAAAATTGTTGGAAATTGTTATTGAATGAATTGTGGAAATAATGGGCTTGAAAAGCTTGTCCCAAATGACTTGAAAAGTTTGTCCCAAATGTTACAAATAATTTGAATTTGGTGAAATAAATTGGAGGGAAATGGAAAATTGGTTGTCCCATATTGGAACAACTTCAATTTGTTGTTCATCTTATATAATCCAACTTTGAATTATGGGATTGGGCCCTTAGGGCACCGGATGTTTTGTAAAGGGGCAAGACGCTAATCGATGCAACAAACACACACGCGCGCGCGGCCGGTTCGGCGAGGCGAGGCCTTATGATCAATTATTCTTTTTGAATAAAATTTGGTTATCGTTTGCGAAGCAGTAGGTTGGCCAAAAGTTGGGCGACCGATCGGTGAAAAATAACCGATCGAGCACACCCTTATTTGAGCGAGACAGAAAGGTTGTCAAAAATGGGGCGCTCGGTCGGTTAAATTTGACCGACCGAGCGCACCTTCTGCAGTCCGAAAAGTCACGACTGTTTCTGGGCTTTTTTTGTCATGGGTTGCATCCTTACGCCTTAAAACGTGTTGTTTCGTGTATAAGTCTATATATACGATGGTTATAACACAGAAAACGATATACAGAACATCTGATAACCTATACATCAGATTTTTGAAAAAAATCTCTCTCTCACTTTCTCAAAGAAAAGTTGAAACTTATTTTCGTTCGCTGAAGTTCGTGATATTTGTAGTGCTGCTATTTCACGATCGTTAGTCGTTGTATCTTATGGACGATTGCCGCCAACGTTGAGCACTGTTAACGGGCAATTTTGTCTTGCGGATAGAGAGATTCTCTCGCCTCGACTAGTTGCTGCTATTGTTGCTGTTGTTGTACAAGTTCTTCAGAATTCGGAATACACCCTCATAACAATCGCAAGACGAAATTTTGTATTTCTCGGATTCTGAAGATGTCTACCGTTTCATTCACTCCGCTCGCTTCCGCCCCTGCACATGGAGAAAATCCGCCTAAGTTTTCTGGTGCCGACTTCAAACGTTGGCAGTAGAAAATGCTCTTCTACCTTACCACATTGAATCTGTCTAGATTTCTCAAGGAATATCCCTCTGTCGTCGTTGATGGATATTCTGACACCCAAAGGAGGACCGCGGTTGATGCATGGAACCACAGCGATTTCCTATGCAGAAACTACATCTTGAATGGCCTTGATTACACTCTCTATAGTGTTTACTCCTCTGTCAATACGGCCAAGCAACTCTGGGATTCTTTGGAGAAGAAATACAAAACTGAAGATGTCGGCATAAAGAAGTTCGTGGTTGGAAAATTTCTGGACTTCAAGATGATAGACTCAAAAACTGTGATGAGTCAAGTGCAAGAGATACAGATCATCTTGCATGACTTATTGGCCGAAGGGATGGAAATCAACGAACCATTCCAAATCGCGTCTATCATTGAGAAGTTGCCTCCAATGTGGAAAGACTTCAAAAACTACCTTAAGCACAAACGTAAGGAGTTGAAACTTGAAGATCTGATTGTGAGACTTCGCATCGAGGAGGACAACAGGAATACTGAGGCCAAGTCAAATAAAAAGTTGATGGAAACTGAGGCCAAAGCAAATCTGGCAGAATCTAGTACGAGTCACAAGAGGAAACGCCCCCATGAGGGAAAGCAAAAGGGGAAAGCGAAGAAATTCCAGGGAAGTTGCTACAACTGTGGCAAACCGAATCATATGGCAAGGGATTGCCGACTTCCAAAGCAAAACAACAAAAATCAGAAACCAAGGGAAGTGAACATGGTTCAAGAAAGGTATGTACCTTTAGAAATTAATGATATTGATTTAAGTGCCGTTATTTGTGAGACCAACATGGTGGATGATCCAAGAGGATGGTGGATCGATACCGGCTCTACGAGCCACGTTTGTGCCGATAAAGATATGTATTTCACATATGCCACCGTTGGGGAACGAAATTTGTTCATGGAAAACTCCACAATGTCTGAAGTTGTTGGACTAGGAAACGTGGTGTTGAAGATGACCTCGGGCAAAGAGGTGACGCTCAAGAATGTGCTGAATGTGCCAGACATTCGGAAGAACTTAGTTTCGGGTTCTCTCTTGAGCAAGGTAGGATTTAAAATAGTGTTTGAGTCTGATAAATTTGTATTAACAAAATCCGATGTATTTGTTGGTAAAGGGTACCAAGATAGTGGTCTCTTTAAATTGAATGTAATGAATGTTATCCGCCCTGAGACGAAGAATAAAGTTATTGGTTATGCTTACTTGACTGAAAGTTATGATATATGGCATGAACGATTAGGACATGTTAACTTCAACACGTTGCAAAGATTTGCAAATTTAAATATAATACCTATGTTTAAAAGAAATCCACAACATAAGTGTGAGATTTGTGTTGAAGCGAAAATGGTTAAAGCTCCATTTCATACTGTCACGAGAAGTACTACACCACTTGAATTAATACATACTGATGTATGTGATTTAAAAATGGTACAAACACGACGTGGAAATAAGTACTTTATAACATTCATTGATGATTGCACCATTTGTTATGTATATTTATTGAAAAGCAAAGATAAAGCAATTGAAGCTTTCAAGAAATATAAGACTGAGATTGAAAATCAACGAAGTTCAAAGATTAAAATTATTCGAAGTGATCGAGGTGGAGAGTATGTGGCTTCTTTTGATAATTTTGCTCAACTTCGGGCATCATTCATCAAACGACATCCCCTTACTCACCTCAATCCAATGGCGTTGCAGAACGCAAAAATCAAGCATTAAAGGAAATGATGAACGCGTTGTTAATAAATTCTGGCTTACCTCAAAATATGTGGGGTGAAGCGATTCTCTCAGCAACTCACATTCTAAACAGGATTCCAATCAAAGAAAAAGACGAAACACCATATGAACAGTGGAAAAGTCGTAAACCTTCTTACCAATACCTCAAAGTATGGGGGTGTTTGGCTAAAGTAGAAGTACCTAAAGCCAAAACAAATAAAAATTGGGCCTAAAACGGTTGATTTCATATTTATTGGTTATGCATACTATAGTAGTGGATATCGATTATTAGTGCATAAGTCAACAATTTCTTATGTAAATGAAGGCACAATCATGGAATCAATGAATGTTGTATTCTTTGAAAATATATTTCCTTGTAAAGAAAGGAAAGAAATAAGTTCGAACAAGCGAACTTATGAAAATACAATTGAAACTCCACAAACCAAAGAAGAACCAAGACGCAGCAAGCGTGCACGAGTTGAAAAGTCGTTTGGTCCTGATTTTCTAACATACATGTTAGATAATGAACCAAGAACTCTTCAAGAGGCTTTATAAAATCCTGAGGCTCTTTTTTGGAAGGAATCCCTACAAAATAAAATAGATTCCATCATGCACAATCATACGTGGGAGTTGGTTGATCTTCATCCGGGATGTAAATCTTTGGGATCCAAGTGGATTCTTAAAAGGAAATACAAAGAAGATGGATCTATAGATAAATATAAAGCTCGACTAGTCGTTCAAGGTTTTAGACAAAATGAGGGATATGATTTCTTCGATACATACTCTCTGATTTCTAGAATAACATCCATTCGTGTTCTCATAGCTATTGCAGCATTGCATGATCTTGAGATCCATAAAATGAATGTAAACAGCGTTTTTGAATGGAGAGTTGGACGAAGAAATATATATAAAACAACCAGAAGGGTTTATTGTACCCGAAAAAGAAGGAAGGGTGTGTAAACTTGTCAAGTCGTTGTATGGACTCAAACAAGCACCTAAACAGTGGCATAAAAAGTTTGACACTGCGTTGTCAAATGGTTTCATAATAAATGAATGTGACAAATGTGTCTATATTAAAGGTACTACAAATTCATATGTAATTATTTGTCTTTATGTAGATGACATGTTAATCATGGGAAGCAACCATGAATTTATTGTGAAAACCAAGAAGATGTTGAGACAACATTTTGATATGAAGAATTTGGGATTGTGTGATATAATTCTAGGGATTAAAATCTCTAAACTTTCTGCTGGAATTATGTTATCCCAAAATCATTATGTAGAAAAGGTTCTTGAACAATTTAATGCCACAAATCGTCCTCCGGATAGAACACCTATGGAGTTGGATACACATTTAGCCAAAAATAGAGGAGAACCTATTTCACAAGTGGAATATGTAAGGGTGATAGGAAGTTTAATGTACTTAAATAACTGTACCCGTCCTGATCTTGAATATACTGTAAACAAACTTAGTCGGTTCACAAGTAATCCAAGTGAGGATCATTGGAAATCACTAATGAGAGTGCTTGGATATTTGAAATACACTTCTAGTTATGGAATAGTGTATACAAAATATCCTGCAGTCCTAGAAGGATATTGTGATGCAAATTAGATTTCTGACACGAAAGACTCCAAGTATACGAGTGGATATGTGTTCACTATCGATGGAGGAGCGGTGTCATGGAGATCCTCTAAACAAACTTGTATAGCTCGGTCGACTATGGAGTCCGAGTTCATTGCTCTAGATAAAGCTGGAGAAGAAGCCGAGTGACTTCGAAACTTTCTAGAAGATATTCCATGTTGGAATAAATCGGTGTCTTTCATTACGATTCATTGTGACAGTCAGTCAGCAATAGGAAGAGAACAAAGTAGTATGTACAATGGTAAATCTCGACATATTCGTTGGAGACACAATACCATAAGACAATTGATCTCGAATGGGGTTATTTCGGTTGACTATGTGAAGTCAAAGAAAAACCTTGCGGATCCGCTTATAAAAAGTATAAATAGAGATCAAATATACAAACTACTTGGAGGAATGAGTTTAAAATCCACAAATTAAAATATTTATAGCGGTAACCCAACCTTAAGAATTGGAGATCCCAAAACCTTGGTTCAATGGGACAACTAAGTTATAAATATTAGTTTGAGTACTTGGAATAATTACTCACTCATTCCTGAAATATCCAAGTACAATAGACCTGCAAAGTGTGGCGAGGTTAAGTTTTCTTTTAATGATTCTTATACCTATGATGTGGAGTCATACAGGATAATCTTGATAGGAGATCACCTATATAAGTGCAAAGTATAGGCCGCTTTGATTGCAATACTTATGAATCTAAGATATGGTCCAGGGCCGAAATGGACACAACATGAGAACAAAATATGTTAGAGTATTGTTGTGTAAGTACTATTGACTTGGTTTACATAAACGGTTGACTAGTTCAAGACATCGCGTCACTATGCAACTAATAAATCCGATAGTATTTTACTACGGTAGGTTCAAAGCCACAAGCTACCTATCCTGATGTAAAAATAACTCAAAATGACTTTTTAGTGAGAATGTTAATATACGTGAAATGCATTCATATGGGGGATTGTTGGAAATTGTTATTGAATGAATTGTGGAAATAATGGACTTGAAAAGCTTGTCCCAAATGGCTTGAAAATTTTGTCCCAGGTGTTACAAATAATTTGAATTTGGTGAAATAAATTGGAGGGAAATGGGGAATTGGTTGTCCCACATTGGAACAACTCCAATTTGCTGTTCACCTTATATAATCCAACTTTGGATTATGGGATTGGGCCCTTAGGGCATCGGATATTTTGTAAAGAGGCAAAACGTTAATCGATGCAACAAACAAACACGCGCGCGACCGGCCGGCTCTGCTCGGCGTGGCGAGGCGAGACGAGGTCTTATGATCAATTATTTGACGCTAATCGATGCAACAAACACACGTGCGCGCGCGGCTGGCCGGCTCGGCTTGGCGAGGTCTTATGATCAATTATTCTTTTTGAATAAAATTTGGTTAAATAAACTACCGACCAAGCGCAGCCCTCGTTTGCGAAGCAGTAGGTTGGCTAAAATTTGGGCGACCGATCGGTGAAAAATAACCGATCGAGCGCACCCTTATTTGAGCGAGACAGAAAGGTTGTCAAAAGTGGGGCGCTCGGTCGGTTAAATTTGACCGACCGAGCGCACCTTCTGCAGTCCAAAAAGTCACGACTGTTTCTGGGCTTTTTCTTTCATGGGTTGCATCCTTACGCCTTAAAACGTGTTGTTTCATGTATAAGTCTATATATACGGTGGTTATAACACAGAAAATGATATACATAACATCTGATAACGTATACATCAAATTTCTGAAAAATCTCTCCCTCACTTTCTCAAAGAAAAGTTGAAACTTATTTTCGTTCGCTAAAGTTCGTGATATTTGTAGTGCCGCTATATCACGATCGTTAGTCGTTGTATCTTAGGGATGATTGCCGCCAACGTTGAGCACTGTTAACGGACAATTTCGTCTTGCGGATAGAGAGATTCTCTCGCCTCGACTAGTTGCTGCTATTGTTGCTGTTGTTGTACAAGTTCTTCAGAATTCAGAATACACCCTCATAACAAAAATTAGTTAGGTAGGTACAGTTTGGTTTCGAAGATATTACATTGATTGAGTACTCATTTTTGTTTTATCCAATATTTGATTTAGATTCTATAAAATATTATTGACATACATGACTTTATTTTATCCATATATATTGATTTATCATCTTCATATTATACATACATCATGATAATAATCTAATCAACGAATCAAACTATGTCTTTATTTAATTAGTAGTAGTAGGTACGCATAATATATATTTGGAGTAAAATATATGTATCGGATATCATTGTCCTATTTCTCCTCACATATTTTCTGTATTTTGTTATGTATTTATGGAAATGATAATTTTGCTTTTATGTTATAACGTATCAAATTCAAAGATTATTCTCTTTGTATGAAGAAAAGTTTTTTCTGCTTGTTTATGGTCTCACTCACATGGACCCTAAAAGAAATTTCTCAGGGGGTTACCCATCCTATAATTGCCTCAAGTAAAATATTCTTAAATTTGAAGTTTTTTTGTGACGAGTTATTGAGCTCCCAAAAAAGATGATGAACTTTCTTGATAAAAGTAATACATATCAAATCTTTTTGTATCTCTCATTCTAATGTGTGATCGGTTCATTCATGTCATTCGTCGCCCATTCATGGATAGATTTTCATCTTTCAGATATTAACCATTTATATTATGAATCATGTACAACCGTAGAAAGTTTTGGTTTCAGTGTCACATACCCACCAGCTTCCGCTTGCTTCGTCCACAAACCACACCATACTAGAGAGGTTACGCTCTTATACCAACTACAACGCCCTATATTCGACTATTATCCCACTGTACAAAGACAAGTCTTTTCAGCGTGTTTATGTACTCCCTCACACCACTCTAAGAAACTTCCTAGGAGAACAACCGTCATATAATTTTCTCAAGTCAAGCACAATATGTAGCGCTCGTGACGTTCGTGACGTTTAAATAAAAATTCAATAATTTTTTTTAAAATAACATCGCATGGCCGAAACCATGCATCACAAGTGCAAGAAAAAATTTTCATAGATTTCAAAAATAAGTTAGAGGGAAAAACATAAATGAAGCACCGACCATAACATAAAAATTTATTACATAAAACTTGAAACCATTTTCTCTATTACCACATCACAAAAAGAGAATTTCCATAACATAAACATTTTTTAGCACAAAAAATTATCAGTTGCACTATAGCAACTAAGCCAGAAAAATCTACATCACAACCATAAAAATATTGTCAAGACCATCATAAAATTCTGAATAAAATGTTTCCGAAAAATGTGTGGCTCGAATAAGTGCCCCTCAGCTCTGGACCCCGCTCCTCGCCAGACTGCGCCCCTGCTCAGTTCTCTTCACCAGCTGTTTCATATAATATCAAATATATACATAATAAAATTACATGCATTCATCAACTTTCAAACATTTCATCAAATAAATAATTTTTTTCCTTCCGTCACACATCGCATACATAGTCAAGCATTAAACATACTCCTGTGACACCCGGAGCCAAAAAGTCCTAGGGCAGTACATGGTCCGCAATATGGGTGATTAATACATGAAAGATGGAAACCAACCAAAAAGAATGGACGACGAGTGAAATGAATGAAATGATCCCACAGCGGAATGAAAGATACAAAATATTTTATATGTACAACTCATATCAAGAAGGTGCAGCTTCTTTTCGGGAGCTTATCACATAAGAACTCCAAAGTTAAATGTGCTTGACTTGGGACAATTTTAGAATGGTTGACCCCCTGAAAGTTTTCCAGGATGCATGTGGATAAGGACATAAGCACGCTGAAATGACTCGTCTTGATATAGTGGGACGTTACAACACCAATGCACAGAAACTCAGTCTCATAAATCCTCCAAACTCATCTCATAAATCCTTTAAAAATTTTAATGAAATGTGGCTCAGAAACTTCCTCCAGTCATTTGGCCAAACATTTCCTTGGATCCATGTTTGGCAGAGCAGCATCATCCCGACGCCCAAAGCCCGTGTCAGTCGATGTGGCAAAGCAGCACTAAGCCAAAGGTCAGTTGGCTCAAAACCCGTATAGTTTGGAAAATCAGCGCTCGCCCGAAGGTCAGTTAGCCTAATGCTCGTATATTTTGGCAAAACAGCACTCGTCTGAAGGTCTGTTGGTCCAGTACTCGTACAGTCAGCCATAATTTCACCACAAGTCATTAAAAAAAATTTAAAGTTCTTTTCTTCAATTACCTTGTAAAAAAACACGACAGAAACACAACCTCAAACAAACACACAGACACACAGACACACCGCACACACACACGATCCACATACACGCACGCACGCGCACGCACACACAGACTCACGAACACACACACATACAAACTCATGCACACACATATACAATATATATATACACACACACACAAATACAGTACTTACTTACACATACACAACAATACATACACACACGTACATTATGCATGTATGTATATATATATATCTGTGTGTGTGTGTGTTTGCACACAAAAATGGCTCGAGTGGGGTGCTGCAGGCGTGTCAGGAACAAATGTGCCAAAAATGAAATAAAGATGAAAATATTATCTAACTTCTGAAAATCAAACGACATGAGTCTCGATTTCGTCGTTGGTCTCGATTTCACCGGTTATATGTCAAAGAACACAAAGAAATATTGGCAGAGAATTATTAATAACAATTGAACATTCCATTCTTGCTACTGAAAATTCAAAAATGACAATTCATTGCCATAAAAAAAGTTAATTTCCACACATTGTTAAGTATGTATGTTTGAGTAACACTCCAATTAAGTTTGGGATTTTACAGTAACGTCCTAGATTCGACGATTGTCCCTATTGTAAGAAGACAAATCCTTTCAGCGTGCTTATGTACTCTCTCACATGCATCCTGAAAAACTTCTTAGGATATTAGCCATCACATAATTGTTCCAAGTCAAGCACACTATTTTGAAGTACTTACATGATGAGTTCTCAAAAGAAGATGCACTTTCTTTATAAGAGTAGTACCTATCAAATCATTTTGTACCTCTTAATCTAGTGTAGGATCGTTTCATTCATGTTAGCGGTCGCCTTTCATCGGAGGAGTTTCCATCTTTCAGATATTAATCACCCATATTATGAAACATGTACCTCCGTAGAAATTTTTGGCTTCAGGTGTCACATGTTCACCAGCTTCTGCTTGCTTCGTCCTCGAACCAACCATATGAGAGATGTTAGGCTTTGATACCAACTGTAACACCTCAGATTCGACGATATATCCCTACTACACCAAAATGGATGCTTTTAGCGTGCTTATGTTCTCACTCAACATGCATATTGAGAAAATTCACGGGGGTTCAGTCATCTCATACTTTCTCCAAGTCAAGCATGCTACTTTGAAGTTCTTATGTGATGAGCTCACGAAAAAATTTACAGATGCACCTTCTTGATAAGAGTAGTACCTATCAAATCTTTTTTATCTTTCATTCTGGTGTGGGATCAGCTGATTCATGCCACCCGTCGCACATTAATTGGTGGGGTCTCTGTCTTTCAGATATTAACTATCCATATTACGGACTATGTACCGTTTTAAGAATTTTTGGCTTCGAATGTCACTGTATATTTCTTTTTTGTTATTTTTTTAGGAAAAATTATTTTTTTAGTCCTGTATGTTTGACACTTTGCGATTTTGGTCCTCAATTTTTTCAGATTTCAGTTTTAGTCTGCTATATTTATTTATTTTTTGGTAATTTTAGTCAATTTTCTGATGTGGCGCTGATATGGCACCAATACAGTGCTGCTGTGAAGATGACGTGTATAGTGCCTCATAATAATTTTCGAATAAAAAGGATTAAAATTGCCAAAAACCGAAACATACAGGACTAAAACTGAAATATGAAAACATATATAGAGGACCGATATCGCAAAATGACAAATATAAAAGATCAAAATTATAGTTTTTTCTATTTTTTTTATCATCAATTATCTAGCATTTTAGTCTGAATCCGGTATCTTATTATTCTCACAATCTTAGCTTTACTTCCGCTTACATCTAATGTGGCTTCGCTATATATATATGGAGCTAATATCAGTAATATGTCCCAGGTTTCATTAACATTCAATGGAAAATGGAAAATTCAAAACATTGAAAGATTTTTTATTCTATTTTACAGTGATCCAAAACGAAAGCTCCGTTTAGACAATTCACAAGTACTTTATAAATGTTTCTAGTGCTTTATAAGTTAAAAAAATCCCATAAAGTATTATGTGTTGGACAATATTTTTATAAAAAAAATTTGAAAATTATTTTTAAAAAGTGCTTTCTTGTACTATAATTTTCTTTAAAAAAAATTGAGACATACATATATATATATATATATATAATGTTTTTAGAATTGAAAACAATTAAAGAAATTAAAACATATTATTTTTAATTTTAAAAACTTTTTCTTAGAATAATTGTCTAAACACATATTTATTCTTAAAACAACTTTATAATATTTTGTAAAAAATATTTTTATAATTTTTTTTGACGGTAAAATATTTTTATAATTACATGTTCAAGCAGAGTCAAAATTTATTATGATAAATTATATTTTAAATTTAAAATTATCATATCCAATAATTTCTTACACGATTATGAAAATAAAAATAAATAATATTTTATTTACGAAACTATCAACCCAACCATTCTCCTAAACAACCAAAATAAAACAAAACCAAGATAGCCCACCATCATCATCGTCATCCTCTTAAACAGCTTATAAGTTTTTTAAATTGATTTGACAACTTATAAATTATTTTTTAAAAAAATAGTGCGCCCTTTACATTTTTTTTAATAAAAAAGCTTATTTTAGTATTTTACTTTTTCATATTATATTTATATATTTTCTTAAATAATTTTCATTCCCTCCACATATTTTATTTATTTACTTAATTTATTAATTTTTTCTAAATGAAAAATAAAATAATTTATTTTTTTAATATATGTTACATTTATTATAAAATCCTAAAACTATATATATATATATATATAATAATTATATTATATTCATAGTATTATATATTTTTTGGTAATTTTAACAATAAAATATCTTATAATCTAAACACATAAACATATTTTAGTTGTTTAAATAAGTTCATCCAAATACTTGAACAACTTATTTTTTTTAAATAAGACCAAAAAACTTATAAGCTTTCAAACCTTATAAGCGTTTTTTAAAAAGTTTAATCAAATATCTATTAAAACTAAAAATAAACTTTAACGTCAAATGGTCACACTGAAAGGATTATTATGATATGCTAATTACTATTGTACAATAGTGAAGATGAATACATGTAAAAAAATCGTACAATAATAGAGTTTATAAGCTGTTTTTAATAAATTTAATCAATTAAAACAAAAAATAAAAAAAGTCAAATGGCCACACTGAAATGATTATTATGATATGTTAATTAATATTATAGAATAATGAGGATAAATACGTATATAAAAAAAGTAAACAATAATAGAGTTTACAATATGTTTTTAATAAATTTAGTCAAACACCCTCTAAAACTAAAAACAAAAAATTAACGTGAAATGACCACACTGAAATGATTATTATAATATGCTAATTAATATTAATATAAATATATTATACAATAAAAATCGTATTGTAGTACGTCCTCTACCGTTTATTAAAATGTCGAGCAATGGAAAGGTAGCTGATTCAACAATTAACAATTTGAAATTGTAAAACGATCACACGTATGTAAATATATGCGATTGATTGATAAGATTCATATATATTTGTTAATATCAGTTTTGATATAAAAGTAATAAGAATGTTTTTTATGAGATTAATAGATCGATCATATAGAATGAAAAGTAATATTTTTAATTAAAAATAAATTTTTTTCATAGGTTGGATAGGAGATTTGTCTCACGAAATCACGTGAGACTATCTCAAAAAACTTTTTGTAAAATTAATATTTTTCATAATCCGATCGAAAACGTTTCTCTTAAAATTGAGTTGCAAACAAATACAATCTCGTACGAGTTTTTGTAAATTTGAAATGTTTTTGTCTTTGTACTATTTCTTAATCGGAAGCTTTTTGTTAGAAAAATATATATTCTTGTATTTGGAATGGACACGTCAAACTGTAAATTTGATGGCGATTGCAACCGCTTTATTGGGAACTTCCTTGAAAATAAAATACCGATGAATAATTGACTAAGAAGTCTATTTTATTAAATATACATAAATTTAATTGGTTTGGTGTTTTCCACTCCCTCTTTTTCTGCCACATATCTTTCCGAATAACGAAGAAAAGGGAATCTTTCTTATATTACGAACAAACGTATCGATGAAGAAATTATATCCATCTTGAAATAAAAATAAGATGTTTATCATTTTATTAAAATTTATAATCAATTATAAAATAATGTAATTTCAATCTCATAAATCAGGACTAAGTCTCGTATAATATAGTTTTATGGATTTATATACGTAAGAGTTAAGACAAGTTGATCCATTGTATATTTGGAATGAAATATAATAATTTTAATATAAACAAACAATATATTTTTATTAGTCAAGATGGACTAAAAATCCATTTTACAGATTTGATACGTGAAACAATGTAATAGAATTTTTTGCGATAAAGCATTAAGCAACCTCAACACGAGCTAGTTGGATGCAATCATGATAATTGTGACAGAAACTTGAAAACCTTGTAATAAACGCAATTAAAAAGAATATCTAAACGAATGCAATAAATTCATATAAAATACATGAAGAGTTTTCGCCACGTACATCTCAAGGAATTCAAAAATTGGAAAATGAGTTTTGATAAACCAACTACTCCTTCAATGACCAATTAATTGTTCGTCTACTTTTGGAGGAATCAATTTGAAACCAATGTATTATAAACTCTCTCTATTGTTTGGACTTTGGGTTACTTGTAGATTTTATTATTATTATTTTTTGAGAAAGTACAAGCATTAATATTTTAGTCGTTGCAGGAAACACGTAATGTGTGCATAACCCATTATTATAATTTTAAAATGGTCTCTCTTATAAAATTGGAGATCTAATATTTTAGCAATATTTTAAATTTGAAGTATACATGTGGAAAAATGTGTGAAATAAATCTAGATTAACATTTTAGTGTTGAAGTTAAAGAGACGATTTAGTGAGCAAGTATTCAAGATTTATTAGATAAAGTTATCTTCGAAAAAAAAATTGCATATTTATCATGCGTCTTGTTTTTTTTTTTTTTTTGAGAAAATTTATCATATCTTTATGAGTTTGATACATTTAACATAGGTACGATGGATTATAACATTACGGTCTCCTAACCAAGACTCCAAGAGCTCACCCGAGTGCCAACACGTAGCTGTGTTGTCAGTAATAAGGAACTAACGTCTTGGATAAAAAAAAATAAAAAAAAAGGAAAAATAGAAAGAAAAAAGAAAATAGTAAGTAGTAGTATAGTATATATTTTAAGTATGGCATGGGCTAATTTTTTTATGTAGCCAATAAAAATTTGGTCCATCCCATTAGTAGGTCCAAGATTATTATGTTGATAGCAGACAGAAACCCTTGGGCCTTCTCAATTATTATCTCGTGGACTGCTCATTGGATCTTCCCACAACGTCTAGTGAGTTTTCGGTCCTTTTTAATTAGAGGTTATAAGAGTTGTTAATAGGGTTGGGATATCGAATCAAAATACCGACTTTTTGAGATTTTTTTTGATATATAGATATTTTTTTGGTATATTAAATTTTTTTTCGGTATCTATACGGTATGAATATGTATTTTTTCTATACAAAAATTTCGGAATTTCAATATCGGTACCGATATGAATTTTTTTCATACCAATATTTTTTATACGGTATACCAAAAACCCACTCCTAGTTGTTAATTAGTTGGAGATCGGTTAATGTAGAATAGGTAAATACATAAATACGTCATGTGAACAACAAGAATTTTCATTTATTTGTTTCTTTGTTTTCTTGTTTTTTTATTTTATTTTATTGGTGATCGGACATTATAAAATTAGTTAGAACTTGATTATTATTTATTGATGAATGTTGGGTTAAAAAGTTGTTGAGCAATCTTGTGTTCTTTACTTTACATTTACCGTATAGGTATATATTAGTGCAAGTATTTTGTAAAATATGATAGCTAGTTGTTGAAGTTCTAAGCCATTATTTTTTTAAAAAAATTATTTTAAAAATCGACACTGATTTAATGATTGATGAAATCTATTCTATGAAAAAGCACATGACACAAATTCAGTAGTTTTATCTTGTTGGTGTCACTATGTGATATTTGCAGTGACCTTTAAATATTTGACAAGTGTTCTTTGATTATAAGTTAGTCTTTTATTATATTTTAATTTTTTAATATTTAATTTATTTAATTTTTTTCATCGATTAGATAGCCCATGATAAAAAACAAATTCTCTGGCTACGTCCCTGCTGGCACCATTCGAAGATGCAAATCATCGCATCTAGGGGAGGCATCTTCCGTACCTAACCTAGCTATACCTCTTATAAATCAAAGCACGAGGTTAGGGTAACGACAGAGGAATAATCTCTCAAACCAATGAGAGGAGTCTGTTTAGGTATTGAGATAGTCTTACTTCTACGGGCTCATCATGAATTAGGTCGGGGTGGTTGGTGGTTTCGAGGTCCCGAAGAAAATGCTTCTTTTATCATCTATGTTGTCGAATTTTAGTGTTTGGTATTGTTATCTTTTTTCTTTGGTTCAATGTAGTCATTTTTTTATGTGGCGTTGATGCGACAACAATACGAAAATTATGTGTGTGGTATCACATCATTATTTTCATTGGCAAAAAAACTAAAATTACCAAAACTTGAAAGATAATAATTGAGACTGAAATTTTTTTTTGACTAGAAACTTGAAATTTTATTGAGGATAATAATCGTCCATTACAAGCCTAACCAACCAAGAAAAAAATTATCATTCATTCAAACAAATGATGAAGGGAAAGAAAAAAGAAAAAAAAAATAAAAAGAGCAATTATATGGGCTACTCTATGAAACCAATTTGAAATGACATGTTTCATTAATATATTTCATGTCTCCTGCACACAATTCACTCTTAGTCAGTTCTTCTTTCATAAACACACACAACTCCTAGTGCACGCCCTCCTAGCTAACTTGAATTTGTCAATAAAAGTAGAATCATTCCATAGATGTTTGATTGCTGCAGTGCATGGACGGTCGAATCTTCGGAGCAGCCGCACATTTCACAAGCTAGATTGACTAGCACGTGATGACGAGCTAAGTTTAATTTGGTCGGAATGGCGTCATGCGATCCATTCCACCAAAATAGACATACATTAGGGGAATAGAGAGGCTCCAGAGGAAAGACCAACAGTTCTCATTTGATTACTCTGACTAAAATTTTGGTGCGTAAAACAATCCTCTGTGGAGGCAACATCCACTTCGCACTCAATATCAACCCTTAATATCAAACCATCAAAACTGTGTATACATCATCTCTATTGAACGGAGTGGAGTCTTTATAAATTCCCCATCCACACAAGGATTAAAATAGGTAGAAATTAGATCGACATCCCGTACTCTATTCCTTATTAATGCGTCATTGTTGAGTCTTTTTCCCAAGGGATCAGCGGAGTACCGATAGTCAATTGCATGCTTGGTATCCATTTTTCCTAAAAAAATCTGATAGAGTTTCCATTTCCAACTCGCCTTAAAAAGTCCTTTCTGTAGGACCTCTCTACTCTATTCCTTATTAATGCGTCATTGATAAGTCATTTTATGAGATTCATTAAATATGATGTTTATGTTTAGCATGATGAGGATGCAATATAATTATTTATTTCATGTTTATACGCATATTATTTTAAGATCATGCACGTATAATTATTATGCACATATTTTATATGATGTGTGCTTGTGTGTGGTTTCATTTTGTTATGTAAGGATAGAACGTGCTGAGCCTCTAGGCTCACTAGATTTAAATGGTGCAGGTGAGCAGAATGTTAATGAAGTTAATGTGTTTCCGACTGGCGGCGAGGGCGTATGAGTATCCAGGCGGCTAGTACCCGTGACCATCGCTCTATTATGAATTTTATGTTGAGACTAGAACATTTATTTCCGCATAGGTTTTATTATTATAGATTTTTAGTATATGCATGAATTTTAGATTTAAGTATTTATTTTCTAAGTTTTCATTAATTTTTGTGAAAGAAATATTATTTAGGAGTTTTATTATGGCATTCTTATAAATTATTATTTAGTAATTATTTTTAAGTATTTAATTGCATGCGTGTACTTTTATTGTATCTTTTGTGTATTTGTATTTTAAATTAAGTAAAATTATTTTTAAGTACGATATATATATGTATGGACATATATATATTTATATTCATTATTTTATAATTAGAGATTTAAAAAAAAAAATTCAGTAGGAGTTTTAGGATGTTTCAAAAACAATACCATTATCTTTAAATATTGTATGTTGGATTTCCTAATTTACACATATTACTGTCAACTTTTAATTTATAAGAAATTTAATTCCATAAGTTTGTCATTTAATGTATGCCATATGTTATTATTTTATATTCGGATTTTGGTTCTGGAAGAAAGAAATTTTGCAAGAAAATTCATGAATTTATATGTATATATGATGTACGTGTGTAAGTGGATATCATTTTCCAAAAAAATGGGAAAGAATAGATTTGTTGAAGAAAAAAATAAGAAAACGTGAAAATTAAAAGTTACAAACTATGAATATGATAAATAATCTCAATCAACTTGCACTATAGGAGAATAGTTTTGTGCAAGCTTTGTTAAATTTCATTTTGATTATTAACATTGTAAGTGGTGGTAAGAAAGTGACGATGATAGAATGACCTTTTATTAATATTATTTGAGCGTCTTTGGTTTTATCTTCGGTTGTTGCTTCTGCACAAAATCCATTTCCGCATACGGTGTGTGGCTCATGGTAGTCGATTTCAATGAGAATTTTTTCTTTTGGGTTCTTGCAAGATTGTTGAAAATTTAATTTTTTTTTTTATTTTATCTTTGCGTCTTTAATTAGAATTTTTTTGGGTTCTTGCAGGATTGTTTTGATTTCCTTTTTGTTTCCTTTGATTTTCTTTGACATATCATAACAATTGATTATAGGCTCACAGAGCATTTTATTAAGGATTTTCAAGGTGTTTATGAGTTTATTCAGACAAGCAACTCCATTGCGATTTAAGGTAATTTGCTTCGATTTTGTGCTTCTTTGCTTCTTCTTCTACATGTGACTGTATCGACAACGTCGTTGTTATTTACTTATTTTTCCTGAAAATTTTTCATGCTTCATACTACTATTTTCAGAATAAGCTCTGAGAAATTTGCCTATTGCAACTGGACCTTTTATTTCCACTTTTCTGAATATAGAGTTGAATATGTAGTTTTCTTGACATTTTAATATTTATAAACAAGTAAAAGTAGTTCTCCAAAGATCAAATGAATGTATAAATTGCTTTTTTAATCACTCATTAATTTTTTTAACCAAAAGGATCATTTATTAAATATCTCAGTTGCTACCGTTGGATTCAACTACATGATAGATAAAGCATTTACATTTATGTAGAAAAAAAAATTTATTAGTACTGGTGGTTATACTGGAATAATACGCTATCATTACTATTCCGAAAAGAAATCACTGATTTTATTAATAATAATTCAAGCTAATGCTTACAACAAAACTATGTCTGTAAATTGTAATTGATTTGTTCAACTAGGGTTAAATTATTTCAAATTCTTCAATGAAATGTAAAGACACCGCCAACACATGTTTGATAATTAAAATGTATACAAATAAATTTTGTATAAATTGCTTTACATTTTGTATCGATAGCTATTTTGAGTATATACCTCCTGTCAGATTGATGCTGATTTCGTGAAATACAGGGCAGTTGTTATGATAAAATTGGAGAAAAATCTTTATATATTGGTATTTAAGTAATGTTTCCTATTTTATATTGATGTATATTCTTTGTTTGCATAAGAAAATAGGCAAGTTGAACTTGAGGATTTTTTCATAGCTTGCAAATGAGATTACTCTGTGTTTGAGGAGTATATGACTTTCAATTGTTTTTATTTATTTATTTATTCTCCTATGATATAGGTACAACTAAAAACTGATCCATTTCTAAATGTAGGTTTGAGAAAACTAAGGAGAAGAGATCTGTGTAGTTACAATGAAATACTGTGAGTTTTTTCCTTATCCCTTTTTTTTTTTTTACAAACCCCTTATCCCTTTCACTCATGCTATACACCTTAGTATAATTCAAGATTAGAATAAACTTATGAACAATTCTTTTACAAGATTTTTTAAATTTCATGCATTTTTTGTGCATAATTATTGCTTGCTCAATGAAGTGAATGAACTTCCTCTTCTTTCTTTTTTTTAAAGAAGAATATTTACATGCAAAGGGAAAGGGGCAACTTCGATTCAAAGTAGGCATATTTACACCTTCAATAGCGGAGAATCTAAAGGTTTGGGCAACAATTGCAGTGGTTAAGAGTATAGAAA
This sequence comes from Henckelia pumila, assembly GCF_033568475.1. NCBI lineage: Eukaryota > Viridiplantae > Streptophyta > Magnoliopsida > Lamiales > Gesneriaceae > Henckelia > Henckelia pumila. The sequence continues at coordinate 223,928,837 of NC_133123.1, read as the reverse complement.
AATCATGAACACACAATGTGTGAACTCTATTCTCTCTTTGATTTGAGCAGCTGATGTTTGTCACCATAAATCAGCTAAAATATAGCTTAAACTTTATTTTGAGAATAAAACATATGGAAGACATAGATATATTCAGAAGGTTAAGATTATCGAATGTCATTCCATTGCTTTTGTGGAACAAACACATTTTTATATTGCATATAAGATATCCAATTCAAGATTACTTTAAAACGTATGATGATAATTTTTGTTGATTTAAATTGTGTTTTGCTAGTATTTAATTTTTTAATTTTGTTCTTCTCGGATCTTAGTTGATTTTCGTTCATATGACAGCACGTATATATACTCGAATTTGTAATTCTATATTCTGATTAGATTAAACTTTTAATATTCGTAATTCTCTAAATTTATTAGTCCCGATCTTCTCAAACTCGATAGTTCTTTAATATTGTCTTTAATGCATGATGCTCATTATTACATGGTCGATTTTGCTTTCCAACATAAATAGCTTCAACAAAAAGGTCTCAACTACTATACGAAACAATCAAAACACGCTCTTTTGGTTGATGAGAGTAAGTGATATAAATTAAACATGTGACTTTCTTTGATGGAGTAGTTTAATTGAACCCAAGTCATTAAGCTTGATATTTATTGCTGCAGGAAAGCCAAAAAAAAAAAAAAAGTCTTACAATTGAGAATTTTGAAAATACTAAAGGATGAAGGCAATGATGACATTTATTGTGTATTTTCGAGAGGATGTTTTTTTAGCGTTGACGAAGGAAATTGAGAAGGTCATTCAAAATATTATAGTTTTTTTTATCCAAATTTTTTAAAATAATTTTCTTATATTATCTCACAATTTTCAATTTTTTAAAATTTATAGAAAATGATTTTCATTTTTTCCATTGTTGTCTTCCCACATTTGGGTTATGATTCGTATATCAAATTTTTTTATTTCAACTTTAATTTTGAATGTTGTATTATCAAAATTTTCAATGAATCGTATATCACGTGGATTATTTTTATTTTATTTTGCCATATAGCATTTAATATGAAACAATCATAATATTAAATTTTATTTTAAGTATGGCTTGGGCTAATTTTTTTATGTAGCCAATAAAAATTTGGTCCATCCCATTAGTAGGTCCAAGATTATTATGTTGATAGCAGACAGAAACCCTTGGGCCTTCTCAATTATTATCTCGTGGACTGCTCATTGGATCTCCCCACAACGTCTAGTGAGTTTTCGGTCCTCTTTTAATTAGAGGTTATAAGAGTTGTTAATAGGGTTGGGATATCGAACCAAAATATCGACTTTTTAGGATTTTTTAGATATATAGACATTTTTTTGGTATATCGAATTTTTTTCGGTATCTATACGGTATGAGTATGTATTTTTTCTATACAAAAATTTTGGAATTTCAATATCCGTACCGATATGAATTTTTTCATACCAATATTTTTTATACGGTATACCAAAAACGCACTCCTAGTTGTTAATTAGTTGGAGATCGGTTAATGTAGAATAGGTAAATACATAAATACGTCATGTGAACAAGAAGAATTTTCATTTATTTGTTTCTTTGTTTGCTTGTTTATTTTATTTTATTTTATTGGTGATCGGACATTATAAAATTAGTTAGAACTTTATTATTTATTGATGAATGTTGGGTTAAAAATTTGTTGAGCAATCTTGTGTTCTTTACTTTACATTTACCGTATAGGTATAATTATGATCCACTTCAAGTATATATATTAGTGCAAGTATTTTGTAAAATATGATAGCTAGTTGTTGAAGTTGTAAGCCATTATTTTTCAAAAAAATTATTTTAAAAATCGACACTGATTTAATGATTGATGAAATCTATTCTATGAAAAACCGCAGGACACAAATTCAGTAGTTTTATCTTGTTGGTGTCACTATGTGATATTTGCAGTGACCTTTAAATATTTAACAAGTGTTCTTTGATTATAAGTTAGTCTTTTATTATATTTTAATTTTTTAATATTTAATTTATTTAATTTTTTTTTCATCAATTAGATAGCCCATGATAAAAACAAATTCTCTGGCTACGTCCCTGCTGGCACCTTTTGAAGATGCAAATCATCGCCTCTAGGGGAGGCATCTTCCGTACCTAACCTAGCTATACCTCTTATAAATCAAAGCACGAGGTTAGGGTAACGACAGAGGAATAATCTCTCAAACCAATGAGAGGAGTCTGTTTAGGTATTGAGATAGTCTTACTTCTACGGGCTCATCATGAATTAGGTCGGGGTGGTTGGTGGTTTTGAAGTCCCGAAGAAAATGCTTCTTTTATCATCTTTGTTGTCGAATTTTAGTGTTTGGTATTGTTATCTTTTTTCTTTGGTTCAATGTAGTCATTTTTTTATGTGGTGTTGATGCGACAACAATACAAAAGTTATGTGTGTGGTATCACATCATTATTTTCATTGGCAGAAAAACTAAAATTACCAAAACTTGAAAGATAATAATTGAGACTGAAATTTTTTTTTGACTATAAACTTGAAATTTTATTGAGGATAATAATCGTCCATTACAAGTCTAACCAACCAAGAAAAAAATTAGCATTCAAACAAATGATGAAGGGGAAGAAAACGAAAAAAAAAAAAGAGCAATTATATGGGCTACTCTATGAAACCAATTTGAAATGACATGTTTCATTAATATATTTCTGATGTCTTCTGCACACAATTCACTCTTAGTCCGTTGTTCTTTCATAAATACACAACTCCTAGTTCACGCCCTCCTAGCTAACTTGAATTTGTCAATAAAAGTAGAATCATTCCATAGATGTTTGATTGTTGCAGTGCATGGACGGTCGAATCTTTGGAGCAGCCGCACATTTCACAAGCTAGATTGACTAGCACGTGATGACGGGCTAAGTTTAATTTGGTCGGAATGGCGTCATGCGATCCATTCCACCAAAAGAGACATACATTAGGGGAATAGAGAGGTTCCAGAAGAAAGACCACCAGTTCTCATTTGATTACTTTGACTAAAATTCTGGTGCCTAAAACAATCCTCTATGGAGTCAACATCCACTTCGCACTCAATATCGACCCTTAATATCAAACCATCAAAACTGTGTATACATCATATATGATGAACGGAGTGGAGTCTTTATAAATTCCCCATCCACACAAGGATTAAAACAGGTAGAAATTAGATCGACATCTCGTACTCTATTCCTTATTAATGCGTCATTGTTGGGTCTTTTCCCAAGGGATCAGCGGAGTACCGATTATCAATTGCATGCTTGGTATCCATTTCTCCTAAAAAAATCTGATAGACTTTCCATTTCCAACTCGCCTTAAAAAGTCCTTTCTCTAGTACCTCTCTACTCCATAGAAACGATCTCCAAACGTTGGATGAGTTATTCTCCAAACCCGCTGTCATAATATTTTTATGTTTGAAGTATCATCCCTTAAACACTCGACATACAAGAGAGTTGGGATTACAGAGGATTCTCCATAATTTTTGGCTAGTAGTGCATGATTGAATTCTCCCAATTTCCGAAAATTGGCTTCTCCTCTTGCCTTGGGGTGGCAGAAAGCGCCCCATGAGTGCCGCTGAATCCGTCATTTCCATTTCCATACCCCACTAGAAATTCGCGCACTCCATTTCAATATCTTTACAATCTGACACAGGTATTTTGAAAATTGACATAGCGTACATAGGGATTGATTGAAGAATTTATTTTATTAGAACCTCATTTCCACCTGCTGAGAACTACTCATCCCCATCCTTGAATTCTTTTTACTATACTCTCAAGCAAATATTTAAATTGAAGCCACTTACTCTTCACAAAAACTGTAAGAAGTCCAAGATAGAGATCATGTCGCAGAACCACTAGAATGGTCAGAATACTTTCGACTGTGCCAATCAGAATCAAATTAGTATTAGGACTGAAAGAAAGGGTCGACTTATCGTATTTGATGAGTTCATGAAGCCTTCTCATATAGACTCAAACATTCCTTAACACATGCCCCTTCTTCCATCGTTTCTCTTAAAACACCAAGTTGTCATCAGCAAAGAATAAACGAGAGACTGAGGGGCTTCCAGGCGCTATATTCACACCCCAAAATAGGCCTCTCGATTCAAAAGAGGAAAGCAGAGGAAACAAACACTGGACACATAATACAAAAAGATATGGAGATAAAGGATCTCCCTAGCGCAATCCTCTGCTCGGTTTAACAGATCCCACCACTTTGTGATTTACTGGAAACGAATAAGATATCGTTCGCATGTAATTCATAATATTTGTTGTCCAGCAATTGTCAAAACCCAATCTCCTCATCAAAGCCTGTAAAAAATCTCACTCAACTCGATCTTACGCCTTACTCGTATCCAGTTTAAGGGTAGCATACCTGCTCCTCCCCTTCTATTTCTCATCCAATTCATATAATGTTATCCGTTATCAATTGGCCCAGTATGAAAGCACTTTTGGAATCCTCTATAATCCGCAAAAAACTTGGCCAAAACCGGTTAGTAATGGTCCGAGAGACAATTTTATAACAAACATTACACAAGCTTATCGGCCTGAAATCATTTATGAGCAACAGGTCCTTAACTTTGGGAATCAACCTAACAAGGGTTCCATTCCAAGAATATAATGGAGCCCCCTCATTGAGAATCCGAAATACATCTGCAGTAATATCAATACCAATAACATTCCAAATTTTTTGAAAAAACAGGGTGGTCATACCATTTTGTCCAGGAGATTTATCGGGATGGATGTCAAATAGGGCGCGCCGAAGTTCAGTGGGATCGAACGACATGCAAAGTGCCTGGTTCATCCGTTGATCCACCTTCGGCTCTACACTCGCCTACCCTCGGTCCATCTCCATAGCTGAAGGATTAGATGCGGTGAATAAATTCCCAAAGTATTTCATCACAATTTCAGCCATACCCTCACTGTCCGTACAACAATCACCATTCCTAGAAATTAGATTGGTTATAGTGTTTCAAGCTTTTATTTGGGACGCGTTGGAGTGAAAATATCAAGAGTTACGATCCCCATCCTTCAATCAAGAGACTCTACTTCCAATAATCTTCTGCCGTAGCCAATTTTTCTACTTCAGCCTCCAACTCTCGAATCTGGGTGATAGAGTAATTCCACTATGAGATCTTCCATATTATATTAATTGATCTTCTTTGTCTTAAGTAAATTCAGGATTGGTCTAAATATTTCTTGATACAAGCTGATTAGAGCACTTTTACAGGACGAGATTCTCCAGGAGTGATCTAGAAGGATCTCGACGGCTTCATGCTCTTTTCTCCACTTCACCGCATTCTTTATTCTTCAACCAACAGTTTGCAAACCAAAACATAGGGGCACGGTTATTGTACCTCCTTCATTGTTGTATGTGATCACCACGTAATCTCAACCAGATCGGTCTATGGTCGGAATGATAGAAATCTAGAGAAGTTGCTCGAGCTATCGGGAATAGAAGCCTCCAGCCAACGTTCCCTACAAACCGGTCTATCCTTTCAAGGATAGCCTTATTCTCATCTCTCCTATTTACCCAAATTAAAAATTCCCCAATATAGTGCAGGTCTTGAAGTTGACATAATTCAAGAGCATCTCAAAACACTTTCATCTAAGAAGGTTCCCGCCTATTTCCCCTGAGTTTTTCAATGTCAAAGAATATCTCATTAAAGTCTCCTCCTACTAACCAAGGAAAATCCCTGAGCTTTGTTATTCCTCTAAGCCGATTTAATAGTTCCCAAGAGAAATGGCGGACCGATGTTTATGTAGAAACCAGTAAAACGCCATGCATACTCTCCTTCCCGGACATTACAATATATGTGCCTAATAGAGAAATATTTAATTTCAACAGAGACTTGTTCCTTCCATAGGCCAGACCGCCATTTTTTCCTCTACAATCGACCATGACGCCTCCCGAGAAACCCAATCTACCTTTCCACCATGCATCTACAGTTCGCTTCTCTCATATTTGTTTTACTCAAAAATAAGAGAGTGTGACACTTTCTGGTGACAAGTTGCCGCAATTCTCGGAATGTTCTTGGATTTCCAAGCCCCCTAGTATTCCAAATAATGATATTTATATTGATCGGCGAGGTTTCATCGCAACCATCGCTTCTATATCGATAGATTTCAGGACCTCCACCTCCGCTTTCGTCCGTTTCATGATAGGGCTAGTGCCATTTTGTGTTATACCCTCAAGTTCCTCCTCCAAGACTCTTTTTGACCCTACAGTCAAAGGAGAGTCTTTTATTTCCCTCTTTCTCTTTCCAGATGTTTCCAATGTTTGGACTTACTCGACCTTTCATAAACTGCTTTCTGTCTCTCTCCCGTTGATCCTTTCTCTTCTAAAATTGGTTGTTCGATCGGTTGGTGTATTGCCATCTTTTTTATTTTCAAGAACCATATTCCATCCCTAAACTTGTGAAGATTCTGCATCAACTTCTACCCCAAGGTTTCGGCCACGCCCTCCCTTTTTATCATTTTCGCAAGTCTTCACCTCTTGATCTATCTGCTAAAAAACAATCACATTACGGTTTCCCAAATCCTCCGAACCATACTGTGCAAGATCATCGTACTTAGCGAAGTCAGCTTTAGGTAGTGTTTGAGAGAGCTTTTAGGAAGCACTTCTCAGCTTTTCCTTCACAAAATATTGAATTTTGTGAAGGATAAGTGCTTTCTAGAAGCTCTCCTAAACACTACCTTAGTCTCGCTTCCTTTGTTTCCCTTGCCCCTTCCAATATGTGTCAAAACCCTGAACCAAGCTCCATAAGCATATATAATTCACATTGTCCACCATATCATCATCACACTCCCAATGTGTATGCCCTCCTTTCCCACAAGCATAGCAGAAATCCGGGAGGCATTCATATACCACAAGAATATACGTATCCTCTTCATTGTTCATAGGAGTGATTCGAATGAATTGTCTCAGTGGGTTCGTAACATTAATACGTATCCGAATTCTAGCGAAGCGTCACAATACAATGTCGTTTTCTCCGCGATCCATGCATGTACACCACAATACTTATCTTACTCCCATTTTCATAAGTGATAAGTCTTCATGTATAAAATCCAACGGCATATTATCCAGATATCTACTTCTTCAAATTTCATAGACCGAGTATTCTGCCATCCCAAAGGTTCTTCGAATATCATCTAATTTCTGGAGAAGTTCCACCCTAGCTATCCCATTGTGAGTTGAATTCGAAAACAATCTTATCATTAATAAAATCATTCTTGAAAGAACGAAGACATATTTTTGCCTGACACTTTGTGTTTGGTGAACTGGTTTTGGAGGGGATTTGGTGGGATTTGGATTTGCAAATACTGTTTTGGTGTTTAGAAAAATGGAATTTTAAAACGGGATTGGTGTTTGATGGGATTTCATGAGATTTCATTTAACTAAGTGAAATCCTTACAAAACTAGTCGGATTTCATAGGATTTCATGAGATTTGGGTTTATAAAAACAATAAAATTATTTATAATAATAAATTTATAAACTTTAGTTATAAATTTAAGTTTTTCTAACATTTTTTTTTACAAAATATCACTTTCCTAAAATTTATGCTAGTAAATTTCAATATGTATTTTAACTTTTTTCCAAACACCAAAACGGAATTTAAATTCCATGAATTTAAAATCCAAATCCAAATTCAATTTCAATTCCAATTCCAAATCCAATTTCAAATTCTATTTTTTAGACATCCAAGTACTGGATTTGGAGGGGATTTGGTGGGATTTGGATTTGCAAATACTGTTTTGGTGTTTGACAAAATGGAATTTTAAAACGGGATTGGTATTTGATGGGATTTTATTGGATTTTATTTAACTAAGTGAAATCCTTACAAAATTGGTCGGATTTCATGGGATTTGAGTTTATAAAAACAATAAAATTATTTTTAATAATAAATTTATAAACTTTAGTTATAAATTTAAGTTTTTTTAAACATTTTTTTTAAAATATCACTTTCCTAAAATATATGTTAGTAAATTTCAATATGTATTTTAACTTTTTTTCAAACACCAAAATGGATTTTGAATTCCATGAATTCCAAATCCAAATTCAATTTCAAATTCATTATTTAGGCATCCAAACATACTCCCGTAATCGCGCATATACAATCCAAAGAAAGAAAAAAAATTGAACGCGGTAATAATTGCAATAATGAGAAGAGAAATTGTGATATTTGTAAAATCAGTAGAAAGAAAAAAGACCAAAAAGAGAAACAAAATGTGGAAAATGGAAGGTGTGAGAATTTTGTGAAAGCGAAAACTACATTACGATCTAGCTAGATAGTGAAGAAGAAAGTGAAATTTTTTTTTATTACCATTTTGCCTCTAAAATATGTTAATCTGATAACGATGTTTATGATATTTATGTAAAATTATATTGGTGTAATTATGTCGGACCACAGTAGTTAGTAAGAGACCCTCTTGCTTTATATAATGGTAAAGATATATCCATTATTTATTTCAATGAACCATTTTTGAAAAATCATAATAAAATGATCCCAAACCAAATCACCCATAATCAAGAAATTATTGTTCGACAACAAATATGCAGTGAAATGTTGGATTCATAGCAGTACTCCATACACTACTACATAACCATCGTACCACAAAGCATCCCTATTCCCATGCCCATGCCCGAACAACATCGGGTCTTCAAAAGCTACGACATGGAGTAACATATGACAGGTATCTGTACATTGTCATCCCGGACATAGCAAGAAGATTCGCTAGACAATAACATCATATTTCTTCAAGTTGTAAAAAAGATGAGGCATTTTCACCATGTCTGTAGCACAATGAAAGATCTCTTGCTATTGCAAGCATTTTGATAACCATGTTCGATTAAAATACAGTACATCCAGCCCAGGACGGGTGTGAACTTACCGAATCTGGGAGAGCGTAGCACCCTCACAGCCTGGTCCTCATCGCAAAATGGACGAGATATGCAGTCGTTGAAGTTGCCCTTTAATCGATGTACTGGGAAACTTGTTCGGATGCTGCTATTTAACAAGTTATTGGTATACTATTTGCCTCTCCTCATGTCATGGCCATACTGGTACACTAACCCTCCTAGAGTGATGTTATCATGATGTTATATTTCTTGGTATCATTCACCGTGATAGGTATAAGCATATTTTTATATAATTAAATATATAAATAGAGTAAGTAACTCAATTTATGAGAATGACATTTTAAAAGCATCAATTTTTAGTTTTTAAACCTTAAAAAGGTTAATTTGCAATTTTAGACCCTAGAGGGGTTATTTTGTAATTAGGCACAAGTTTTGCCTATAAATACAAGGGAACTCTTCATTTTGAGATAAGTGACTCTTTGGTTTATAAAAGCTCTCTGCTCTCCTGTTTTGTGTGGAGGTGATCGCTGACTTGAGCGTCGGAGGGTTTTCGCCGGGTGACCACCCAGCGCCTCTAACGTGTGTTCGTGAATCAGGTGACAACCCAAAAGGAGATCGTACGACTTCTTCAGGTGACCAAAGGAGTAGGAGATCAGGAGATTGTTCCCCCTCTGCAGGTGACCGAGGAAGCAGGAGAACATGAGAACGTACGACTTCCCAACTTATTTGCTAATTAGGGAGAGAATTATTTTTCCCACATCCGATTGGCGCTGTCTGTGGGAAAGCTCACCTATTCACTGGCCAAGAATTCGTACTGAGGAGAGAGGAGAAAGTGCTCTGGCAATCTTACCAGCCCGGCGTAGCCCATTCACTACTGTCATCTTAGCCGAGGTACTGACAGCTAGAGTGAAAATAGAAAATCTGCCAGAGTATGATGATTCAGGAGATCCTCAGGATCACCTCGATAGGATTTATGCAAAAGCCGATCTATATGACTTCAGTGATGCTGCGTATTGCAAGATCTTTCGGACTACGCTAACTGATCGCGCACTGGCATGGTTCAATAAACTCCCAGGAGGCACCATTGCAAGCCTGGAACAACTTACTCAACGTTTTCTCCATCAGTTCTCCATTAATAGAAAATACCCTAAGACTACGGCTTACCTATTCTCGATAGTCCAGAAAGAGGGAGAGAGCTTGAGGGAGTTCGTGCAGCGTTTCACTCAGGCTGTGCATGAATTTCCCCACGTGAATCATGACCTGTTAGTAGGAATAATGAAAAAAAACTTATGTCACGTGAAATTTAAGGAATCAATAGCGGGAAAGCCTCCAAGAACTTTGGAAGAATTGTTAGAAAAAGCTGGAAAGTACATTCGCATTGAGGATTCTGTCAATCATTACTACTTGGGAAAAATGAAGAGAGGGAGCGAGAAGCCCGAAGGAAAAGAGGAAGGCGATAAGCAGACAACTGAGGATTCTCACCTTCGGTATACTCATTTAAACTCATCCTTGTCAGATATACTAGTTGTTGCCGAACAACAGGGATTGATGAGACATCCGCGTCCAATGAAGGATAACTGGTAGCGCTTAGTCGTATCGCGCCCAAATTAACCCAACTCGGATTAAACAATGAAAAATATAGTAGTGCGAGTAGGGATAGTTCCCACGAGAAAAGATAAATTTAATGTGTTCTAAATAAACAAAAAGAGGTTTTGAGATTTGAGATTAACTACTGAAAATTTTAAGCAATTAAAATTAAAATTATCACTATCATGCAATAATGAAAATTCAACTAGAGAAATCAATAAGAGACGAGACTTGGTATCAGTCGACTACACCCTTGAAATTATTCATTCGATCATCGATTCCCTAAAAATAATTAATTCACATTGAATATTCATCATTGAAAATTTAATTCCTGTTTCACCTTAATTTTAGTTAACTAGACACCAGCGTTCTAAGTTAACCCTTACCCCGTAAATTAACCCAATACCAACAATTAGATTTAAATCCACGGTAGCATTCAAACGAGTAAAACTGATGAATCTAGACAACACATGCACCAGCGGAGGTATTTAGCCTAGTCAATTATTGTTCCTTCGATTTAACAAATTCAACAGCAGAAAATATTAATCATAGTTGTTTCACAAATTAGATGATTCAAACAATTACGGATTTGAATTCTAATTTAGCAGTAGATTGTATAGCGAAATCCTAAGGTGATCAATCCTAAAATCTCACATACGATCATACCAATCAATTCAAAAAAACTCTTGATACGCAAATTGGAATTAAACAATGAAACATTCGAATCTCATGAATAAACAAAATCAAGGGTTCGTCTTCCTTAATCAAGTACTAAAAGTTTAGCTACAACGATTCATCAAAAACTCAATAAAAATTCAAAAGAAGAGAAGAAAACTTGAGAGAGAGATGAAAAAATAAAACCTAGCCGCCAAGAGAGAATGTCAAAATCTGATAATTTTCCCTCAAAAACGGAATTAAAATTCCAATAAAGCCTAGAGTCCAAAATAAAAGAGTTTCCAAAATTATAAAATTATTCCCGAACAGACTTGCACGCTCGAGCACATGAGTACGTCCGCTCGAGCGCACCAAAATATGCGATCTCACTGTCTTGAAATTCCGAGGCCGCGCTCGATCGCGTGAGTTCGTCCGCTCAAGCGCGCTCAAAATTGCTATCCCACTGCCTTGTTTCTCCAGATGCTGCGCTCGATCCTATGAGTACGTGGGATCGAGCGCATGAGTTTTTGCCAACATTCTGCCCTTTCTTTCTTCAACTTGATATCTCCTACACATTAAACCCGGGAACATGTTATGAAGCTAAATGCATGCAAAAGACAAAACTAAGATAAAATATGAACAAAAGCAAATAAATGCATGCAAACTACTAACAAAATAACATCAAAATATGCAAACAAAACACGACTATCAAATACCCCCACACTTAATCATTGCTCGCTCTCGAGCAAGTCATGCAAAAACAGAATGAAACGACAAACAAACACATAAGTAAGGACGATCATGCATAATATAGCCTCAGAGAAAACCACTTTCATCCAAAACAAGTTCATAGCTACTCTCAATCATCAATGATACACCTTCAGTTGAATGCGAACGTGTGTGTGTGTGCCATGTTACCCCAGTTACATGCAACTTCAAAAAACAAAGCTTCAGGACTGTTCGCTGACCTAAAAGAATTCAGTGTAAGTCTCACAATCAAAAACCATACTCTCAACAATCCTTCAACAAAACACAACTCTCGGGATAAATAATTACGCACCGTCGGATTTTGCACCCGACATTTTAAAAGTCCCAATAATTACCCGCATACTTAGCTATAACTAGATAGGATTCGAATTTCAATCCCATCGTCTATAGCCCGGATGGAACTACAATCTCATTAGGTCCGCAAACTTAGCTATGAAATAATGAATAGAATTTCATTCACATTTCAAGCCCGGATGGAATTAAAAGTTATTTATTTTTTTCTCAAAAGATTAACCACATGTAATCCGCATACTTAGTTACAAACAAGATGAATAGAATTTCAAACATCTTACTCGCAACCCGGATGGAGTTAATTGGTTTCAAAAATTGTTTTTTTTTTCAAAACAAAATATTTTATGTGCGCCCAAGAAAGTGTATATCATATCAAAGAAATCATCAAGATTCAAGCACTATCAAGATTCACAAACACCTATTGTCGTGCAATGGTCCAACAGACATCCACGATATCTAATACATCGCTACACTTCACTGGTTAAACAGACGTGAATATTCAACAAACAACCTACGGTTTCTCATATCCAATCAAGAGTAAAAAAATTTCAAAAATTCATTATTTTTCAACTACCTCGTCATAGGCTAACAATTTCATCCTCAACTCATGCATACAAGACACAAACAAAAAACAACATGAATGCAATGAATGTAATGCAATGAATGTAATGAATGCATTCCCCCAACACTTAAATGAAGCATTGCCCTCAATGCATCAAAACACAAGACACAAGCAAACAACTAAACACAATGCAATGCACAAATGTAAAACGAAACTCCCCTAGTTTAAGTGTTGGCACTGTCTTCTTCAATGTCTGACAGCATCACAGAAGAATCATATTGAAACTTTGACTGCGGAGGTGGCGGCATTCGGTTTCTAAAATCAACGAAAATAAAACGCAAAAACAAAATGAAAGATAAAAACTAACGAAAAGAAAATAACACTGGGTTGCCTCCCAGTCAGCGCCTCTTTATACAGTCGTCGGCCCGACTGCATTTTTCTTTTACTCATGGTGGTTCATATCTAGTTTTCCCAACCACCTTCACCCACTTGAGCAGTTTTGAAGTAAGTTTAGGACTTTTCTTCCTCGGTTTCGATTTCCTGGATACCTGCGGATCAAAACGAAAACTTTCAGCAGTAAAATTCTCAATAGGTCTTGCAATAACCTTCTTAATTTTATTCCCATTTACAACATTCTTGTGTTCTTGCGACAAGTGATTAATGACATCAAGATTATTAACAACACTTTCACAATCAAGAATTTGCAGGGTATCATGGATATGAAACTTAACAACATCCGTATCAAACTCTATAGTGAGAGTACCATTGTGAACATCTATGATAGACTTTGAGGTTTTCAAAAATGGTCTTCCTAGAAAAATTGAACTATTCAAATCATTATTTTTCATATCAAGCACATAGAAATCAGCAGGAAAAACCACATTACCAACTTGCATAAGAACATCTTCTAACAGCCCCCTAGGATAAATAGTAGATCTATCAGCCATTTGGATAACGATTGCAGTTTCAGTCAAAGGCCCAAGATTTAAGGAAGCATAAACAGAGTATGACATGACATTAATCGATGATCCTAAATCTAGCATGGCCTTATCAAGCTGAACATCTCCTATCTTACAAGGAATAGAAAACATACCTGGGTCCTTACATTTTGTAGGTATTTTTCTTTGAATTACGGCAAAGACCTGTTCTCCCAATTCAACTTTCTGACATCCCTTCAAGTTTTGTTTCCTTTTCGTAGTACACAATTCTTTTAAAAATTTAGCATAACGAGGTACTTGTTTAATAGCATCTAACAAAGGGATATTTACCTCGCATCTACGAAACACTTCATACAAACCCTTAATTCCATCATCTTTCCTAGACTCTTTCAATGCTAAGGGAAAAGGGGCTACAGGTTTATACTCGGAAAAAGAAGGGAACTTACCTCTTGGTGCTTCCTGAATTGTTTCTTCCTCCTCTACCTTGGATTCTTGCTCATCTTTGTTCTGTACTGGTTCTTTCACCACTTCTTCATTAACCTTCAACTTCTTTCCCCTCCTCAAGGTGATTGCACTCACATTCTCCCTCGGATTCACCACAGTCTGTGATGGTAAGTTGTTCGAATTCAGTGCCTCCAACCTGTTCACTGCGGTTGCCAACTGCCCCATTTGAGTGTTCAACTGTTGGATACTTGCTCGAGTTTCCTGTTGAAAAGTTACAGTATTAGTAGCAAGATCTTTAACAATGTTTTCTAGAAACTCACCAGGCGTGGGGACTTGAGGACGCTGTGGATATTGAGGATACGGTGGCCTATAAGATAGATTGTGCGGTGGTGCCTGAGGCCCCGGTTGATTCGCCTGTGGGTTTCCATATCTCAAATTTGGATGGTCCTTCCAACCAAGATTGTATGTGTTGGAGTATGGATCATACTTCCTCTGTGGAGGTCCAGGAAATCCACCAGTAGCATTCACATGTTCGACCGACTCCTCTTGAAGTGTGGGACACATGTCAGTAGTGTGTCCCATCGCATTGCAAATTCCACACCCTTTCACAGTTTGTCCATTCCCTACAGCTATTTGACGCACAAGAGACGTCAGATCAATCAGTTGTTGTTCAAGGGAAGAAACATTTACCTCATTGCCTCGTCTGGGCGCATGATCACTCCTGTTGGTGCCAAATTGCTGAGAATTGGCAGCCATATTCTCTATCAAGTTCCTTGCTTGGACTGGAGTTTTATCCACAAAAAATCCTCCACTGGCCGCATCCAGCATATTCCTGTCATGAGACAATAAACCTTCATAGCACAATTGAATTAATTGGTTTTCACTTATCTGATGTTGCGGACAGCTAGCACAAAGCTTTTTGAACCGCTCCCAGTATTCATGAAGTGATTCCCCTGTGTATTGCTTTATCCCATAGATTTCCTTCCTGATATTTGCGGCTCTAGAAGCTGGGAAGTACTTCTCCAGAAAAATTCTTTTCATCTCAGTCCAAGTCGTGATGGATCCAGAGGGCAAGTAATATAGTCAATCCTTAGCAGCACTCTTCAAAGAGAAAGGAAAGACCCTCAGCTGAATCTGCTCCTCTGTCACTCCATGGGGCTTCATACTCGTGCAAACCACATGGAATTTCATCAAGTGTTTATTCGGGTCCTCACCTGCAAGACCATGAAAAGCAGGTAATAAGTGAATTAATCCAAACTTAAGCTCAAAAGTAGCATTATTTTCTAAAGTAGGAAAAGTAATGCATAAAGGTTGTTGATTAGGGTCAGGGGTGCCCAATTGTCTAAGACTCAGGTTCGCATTAGCAGCCATCTCTTCTTCTGGAAAAGCAGCTCGAGCAGCTGCCTCTTGTTGTTGTCTACGAAGTTCTCTCTTTCGCATGTGCAAAGTTCTTTCAATCTCCGGGTCGTAGAGAAAGTCTTCTTCAGCAAAATCACCTAAAAGCATGAACAAGAGAGAACTAGAAACAAAGAAAAGAGAAGAGAGTGAGATTAAACAAAGCAAAACAAAAATAAATAGAACACAATAAATTAAACACCGTTCCCCGGCAACGGCGCCAAAATTTGGTAGCGCTTAGTCGTGTCGCGCCCAAATTAACCCAACTTAGATTAAACAATGAAAAATGTAGTAGTGCGAGTAGGGATCGTTCCCACGAGAAAAGGTAAATTTAATGTGTTCTAAATAAACAAAAAGGGGTTTTGAGATTTGAGATTAACTACTGAAAATTTTAAGCAATTAAAATTAAAATTATCACTATCATGCAATAATGAAAATTCAACTAGAGAAATCAATAAGAGACGAGACTTTGTATCAGTCGACTACACCCTTGAAATTATTCATTCGATCATCGATTTCCTAAAAATAATTAATTCGCATTGAATATTCATCATTGAAAATTAAATTCCTGTTTCACCTTAATTTTAGTTAACTAGACACCAGCGTTCTAAGTTAACCCTTACCCCATAAATTAACCCAATACCAGCGATTAGATTTAAATCCACGGTAGCATTCAAACGAGTAAAACTGATGAATCTAGACAACACATGAACCAGCGGATGTATTTAGCCTAGTCAATTATTGTTCCTACGATTTAACAAATTCAACAGCAGAAAATATTAATTATAGTTGCTTCACAAATTAGATGATTCAAACAATTACGGATTTGAATTCTAATTTAGCAGTAGATTGTATAGCGAAATCTTAAGGTGATCAATCCTAAAATCTCACATACGAGCATACCAATCAATTCAAAACAACTCTTGATACGCAAATTGGAATTAAACAATGAAACATTCGAATCTCATGAATAAACAAAATCAAGGGTTCGTCTTCCTTAATCAAGTACTAAAAGTTTAGCTACAACGATTCATCAAAAACTCAATAAAAATTCAAAAGAATAGAAGAAAACTTGAGAGAGAGATGAAAAAATAAAACCTAGCCGCCAAGAGAGAATGTCAAAATCTGATAATTTTTCCTCAAAAACGGACTTAAAAGTCTAATAAAGCCTAGAGTCCAAAATAAAAGAGTTTCCAAAATTATAAAATTATTCCCGAACAGACTTGCGCGCTTGAGTGCATGAGTACGTCTGCTCGAGCGCACCAAAATATGCGATCTCACTGTCTTGAAATTCCGAGGCCGCGCTCGATCGCGTGAGTTCGTTTGCTCGAGCGCGCTCAAAATTGCTATCCCACTGCCTTGTTTCTCCAGATGCTGCGCTCGATCCTATGAGTACGTGGGATCGAGCGCATGAGTTTTTGCCAACATTCTGCCCTTTCTTTATTCAACTTGATATCTCCTACACATTAAACCCGGGAACATGTTATGAAGCTAAATGCATGCAAAAGACAAAAGTAAGATAAAACATGAACAAAAGCAAATAAATGCATGCAAACTACTAACAAAATAACATCAAAATATGCAAACAAAACACGACTATCAATAACCCAAAACGACAATTGTCAGACAAATACTGTCATTTCCATAGAGACAGGGGGCACGTGACAGAAGATTGTTTCAGGTTAAGAGCCAGAATTGAAGAGCTAGTTGAGCAAGGGTACTTGGAGAACTTTGTGGACAAACACTTCAACTAAAGATGTAATTTTGGAGATATGTTCTCCTCGAGCAGAAATCCGGCACCTAGAACCCCAGTAAATAAATTATACTTCGTCTCCAAGTAGGCCCGAAGACAAGGTTGTCCGATCATGAGCAAGTTCAACGCCTAGAGTGCAAGTCTAGCAAGACAGCTATAAATTTTTACCTAAGTTATTTCGTGTTTTGCTAATGATTTTCTTTTTCTTGAGTTATTTCAGGTTCTACTAATACTTTCGATATAATTCTCCATTGTTAAAAGATTAATGAAATTTCCAGCTTCATCGATCAACACGTGCATATCATTATTAACTCACTACTGCAATGCTTAAACTAACAAGTCATAGACCCGTGAAGTCGATAAAGGTCATCCTGACGTAAGAGGCTAGGCCAAGCCCTGCAGGTAAACTAAACCGCTGACTCTGTAAGAGGTCACGACAATAAAATTAAATCTTGGGATACCTCACCACCCAAGAGGTGGCGTTAGGACTTCCCATATGACAAAATCTTGAGAACTTGATCAACTCTCAAGTCCCTCCGCATTAAGCATCACGAAGTTACTCTTAAGTCAATGGGAAAAACATCAAAACGCAACAACTTGGGTCCCACCAAATCTCAGCAATTCATACAAGTGTTTTCAGGTGAACACACAATTCACCACTCCAGGAGGACAAGGTAATCCAGGTGAACGTAACTCTCTAGGACGCAAGTCTTTCCGGGTTAACAATCCACTCCAGGAGAACAAGGAGATCTGGGCAAGCACATCTTTATGGGAGAACAAGTCTTTTCGGGTGAACACGTCACTCCGAAAGAACAAGTCATTCCGGGTGAACACGTCCCTGCAAAGCTCAACTGAGAGCGACACCCGCTCATGACACCACAAAGAGCGACGCCCGCTCACCTTCATAACAGCCCCGCCGCCCCTCCACCGAGAAAGAGCGACGCCCGCTCTCCATCAAAACTCCGCAATTAGCGACACCCGCTCGCCACCTCCCATCTAACACCAAGAGTGACGCCCGCTCTCCATCAAAACTTCGCAATGAGCGACACCCGCTCGCCACCTCCCATCTAACACCAAGAGTGACACCCGCTCTCCACCATGAGCGACACCCGCACACCGCCTCCCATGTAACGCCAAGAGAGACGCCCGCTCACTGCCTCAAATGCATCACCACACAGCCCAGCAGTACACCACTGCATTCATTGCCGTATCCAGCAATCACCTCCGAGCGCCACCACAACCCACACATCACGCCGATGCCATCACAAACAACACCACGAGCGACGCCCGCTCGCCTACACCATCGCGCAGCAGCACGCCGCTGCCCCAGTATCCGTCCAGTAGCACGCCCTCCCATCATCACCACGGCAACCACCTCCAGCACTCCACTCCGGCATACAACCTCGTCGCTGCCATCTCCCGAATCACCAAAGCATCACTGCCATACATCATTCTCTATCTGCTCGTCACGGCAATAGCCCCACCACAGCTCAGCCACGCATATACCGATTCAATCCGCCCCTTCGCTGCAACCATCTCCAGCCTTCGTCACCCGCCAAAACGTCACATCGAGCCACCATCTCCGCGCTACCTCCCCCACCAACACGAGCGACGCCCGCTCTATGCTTCAAACATCGTCAGCCGCACGAGGCCAGCCTCGCCTTGGGCTCGGCCATCGCAGGTCACCACCCCATCTTCGCCAGTAGCACGCCGCTACAAAAATCACCCCAGCAGACACCCGTCGCCGACCACCAGCCACCGCCATTCCACAGGAGCAACACGTGCAACAATCGCTCTACAACAACATCAAGCAGCACTCCGCTGCCCCATCTCCACCCTAAAGCACGCCGCTGCGAACATCTTACGCATCACTGTCAGAGCACCATCCCGGCAAGAGCCCCACCTCCCCATCAAGCGACGCCCGCTCGTAACACCACAAAGCAAATCTCCGCCTCAATCTTTTCGCCCAACCATCGTGCCATCACCAGCCCCAAAACCCCTCGCCTAGCTATCGTGCAAGGCCAGCCCCTCTTTGGCTCAGCCCCACGAGTCACCTTCACTGTCGCATACCCATCATCGCCAATGACACTACACTCCAAAAGCCCTAACCCCTCTTTGCGACACATCCTTCACCACCGTCACCACGGGCTCAACACCACAAGACTCCCTCACCTCCCCGCCCAGGCAGCCATGCTGCTGCCGTCAAACAAACGAGCGACGCCCGATCTTCTTCTCTAAAATCAACACCACGGGCCATCATATCCCCTCCACCCTGCACCACCACGGCCTCAGCCCCGACATTATTTCACTTTCGAAATAAAAAAAAATAAAGAAGAAAGAAAGGGGAGCTCGCGCCATGTTTCATCGAAGAATCGATCGTCGATCTGTGCTCCTCATGTTTACCTTCAACAATTTGTAATCGTCACCTTGTCAAGAAGCCGAGAACAAATAGCAAGGCACGAAACAGAAAAGGAAAAGAGCAAACCCAATTGCGTAACAATAAAGTCAGTAAAGAAACAAAATATAAATAAAAACTTACCAAAAGTATTGCGAGTGGCAGTCCAAAATTTTAAGGTGGAGCCAAAATTTTTGGTAGGGCAATTGGAGTGAGTGGCCAGCACAACTACACCTTAGTTGTCAAGATTCCAATAAATTAAAAATAATAGAATATAAGATATATGTTGCTAAAAATAAGTAATATATTCTCGATCATCTTCAATAAAATTGTAAATTATTGAGGGTAGGAGGCCTATGATAGGTATAAGCATATTTTTTATATAATTAAATATATAAATAGAGTAAGTAACTCAATTTATGAGAATCACATTTTAAAAGGATCAATTTCTAGTTTTTAAACTTTAAAAAGGTTAATTTGCAATTTTAGACCCTGGAGGGGTTATTTTGTAATTAGGCACAAGTTTTGTCTATAAATACAAGAGAAACTCTCCATTTTGAGGTAAGTGACTCTTTGATTTATAAAAGCTCTCTGCTCTCCTGTTATGTGTGGAGGTGATCGCTGACTTGAGCGTCGAAGACCCGGCGCCTCTAACTAGACCTGGCCACGGGCCGGGTCCAGGTCGGCAATAGGCCGACCCTTAACCGGCCCGCCCGTGGCCGGTTCCGGTCTGGGTCTCGGAACCGCCGGTCCGGTTCCGGTTAACCGGCGGTTCCGAGTCCGGGTCGACCCTAATTTTTTAAAAAAAAAAACTTGTAAAATTGAACTTTAAAAACTCTATCAAATATTTCATTATCTCAATAAAAAAACTATTGCATTTATTAAATAAAAAATATATTATATTTCAACTTTTAACATCTTATAATATTACATTTATTCAAGAAAAATAAATGGCATTTCAACTTTCAACATTGCATATTAAAAACTCTATCTAGTTCAATAAAAAAAATTATATTTATTAAATAAAAAATATATTGCATTTCAACTTTTCACATCTTATATTAAAAATTATATGTATATCAATAAAAAATTTATTATATTTATTCAATAAAATTATATATTATATTTCAACATCATATATTAAAAACTCTATTTATCTCAATAAAAAATATATTACATTTCAACTTTAAACATCTTGTATAAAAAATATTATTACATTTAATTATATTCAATCACATTTAATTAGCAAATTAACATTTGACCTAGTGGCAAGAATGAGGTCCCAAAATCATTTGGTTTTGGGTTCAAATCTCACCAATGTGTGAGTATCAAATATATAGTATTATTTAAATTATTTAAAATTTAAAATAATATTTGAAAAAGGTAAACCCGCTGGGTCAACCCGGCGAACCCGGAGGGTCGGACCCGTCGGGTTGAACCGGTCAGCGGTTTTCCAAAGGGAAAACCGGGACCGGACCGCCTAGTGGCCGGTCCGGTCCCGGTTAACCGGCCCGCGGGCCGGGTCCTGGCCCAACCCGGTCCTTGGCCAGGTCTACCTCTAACGTGTGTTCATGAATCAGGTGACAACCCAAAAGGAGATCGTACGACTTCTTCAGGTGACCAAAGGAGTAAAAGATTAGATAGCTAATAATATCTTAATCATCAAATTTTTGTACATTTACGGTGTCAAAACAAGAAATATAACTACATTTACCAAGAAAAATACATTGAGCGCCCGGAGAAGCAACAAACTATGCCGTGTTAACTTTTCAAAATATAGAGTGAGTTCTGTACAGCTGCGTAAATCGTAATGCCCGATTTTCAGGTGTCAAAAAAAGGCTCATCTGATTCTGAAAGCATTCAATTGAAGAAAACACATTTTCAAGCTCAGAACAACATTAAATTTCCAATACCCCTAAACTACAACAACAATGTATAAATAAAACCCACAAATTCAAAACCCATACCTCATCATTTTTACAATCGTACTAGGCGTTTATCGCACGTCAAGATCCTATAACTGGCATGAGGGCCCTCAGATGTGTCCCTCATTGATACATGCCAACCCAAGGCTGTTCCAATCTCTTTAAGTTCATCCATTATAGCGAGAGTATCACGAATATATACACGTCCATCAGGCCTCAAAATTCGATCCATTTCAAGCATGATGGTGGAGAGATTGCATCTGAGTAATGGATATCAATCAGAAATAAGGGGTATATATAACATGTCAGCCTTGGTATTCAGAAGCACTGAAGACAGTGATGATATTAACTTTAAGAACTGTATAGTACCAAGAATTGTAAACATGATTTACTCCAATGCTTGAGTCAATTAAAGAATGCAAAAAACTCGATCAAATAAAATTATAAAAATGTTCTCCATAGTACCACCAGAGAAAGTTATCTAACATAAATGCAGCAGAAGAGAGAGGGGGGGAGGGGATAGAAAAGATGTAAGGTCCGATCTGAAATCATGATTTCAATTTCCTCGACTTATTTAATGGACAAAGTTCAAATAAAATTCAAATACATGCTATATTAAATACAATGGTAATTATTTCAAATACGCTCAAGATGAGAAAATTCAATACTCGAATTCCTTCTCCAAATCAAATGCATCAATTCAAGTGCAACCTAAGGGAAATATGCGATGCAAGTTAAGCATACCTTTTTTGCTCAACTGATAGAAGCCCAGAAGCGTGAATTAAGTCATATGTTCTCGGGTATGTATCGAATGGCTCACACCTGACAAGTTGCATGTATTTTCATCATTCATTATAGCAAAAGTATAATGCACATTTTTAGCATCAGATGTAGCATTGCAAATATAACTTGTTCCACCAATTACTCATCATTGCTTTACATGGTATTCATTTCTCAAAGGAAGAACTGCAGAAGAAAGTTGGCTTATATTAAATTTACATGTATCAGCCACTTTTAGGGTGCGTGTTTCTCGAGTTCGATAAAATACTACTTGAACCGAACTCGTACCCGAAAATGTCAGGTCGTGCCAAGTACCCGTATGGCTTTGAAACAGGCGGACACATTCAATCAAATTATGAGGTACAATTTGTTCTCCGTGTCAATTTTGCATGATGTTCTAAAGCTTCCAAAACCCAGATTGTTCACTCAAAGGTTACAATTACATTAATATGACAAAAATTAAGCCTCGATCAGTAATAAAAACGAATTTTCAGCAAAAGCAGAACCGAAATCCCCAGTCTCCAAGCAGTAAATGGAACAAAAATCAGATTATAACAAAATAATAACTCTCGAGACTGGAGAGTGGAGTAATTTGGGGCTTGAAGTTGGGCCCAAATGATTTGTTGCTTATATAAATTTTTTTATTATTAATTAAATGAAATCTGAAACAATGGAACCTAAAAACAGTGCCCTATAAATGCCGGGTACCCGAACCTAATCCGGAGAAGAAATATTTCCCGCACCAACCCGAAAAAAAATTATCGGGTTCAGGTACCGACCTGAACACAACATTTTCGACAATTACCTGACCCGATCGGGTAGGTTCGGTTATCCGAAACCAGAACACAAACGCCGAGATGGGTCTTAGTTGAATCAATATTAGAGAAGAACGCATGGACATATGCATACCAGTCATGCATAACTCCTATAAGGCCACGATCATATATGACAGGCAATGTATTGTGTCCACTAACTGGGACAACATTGAGCACCCAACAATCCAACTGGTTTTCAATTAGTGCGGCTGCAAAACTGCCAGTAATGGAACATTAGTTTGTCTAAAAGGAGTAAGGGTCAGTAGAATGACTAAAAATTCAAGCGTAAAAGATTACCCCCCAAAGCCTGCTCTCATATCCAACACATTTCGAAGTTTGAACTCACGCCAATGTAAAGCACGGACATAACCTTCAATTGTTTCTTTCCAATATCTTGATTCTGCCTTGAAAAGCTCTTTCCTTGATATGAATGCATCGATTTGTATGCTCTGAAGCCTATCTGGAGGGTTCTGCAAGCGTTCTGGCCAAGAAGTAACATTTGAGCCGTATCCTTCTTTAGGTAAACGTGTTATGCATGGCTTCAAATCAACATACCTAACATAAAATGGAGATAAAAAATCATGAGAATCGAAATACCTAATTGTGTTCACCTCTCATTAATTACTCTTATGCCAGGTCATAATATAAAAGGCATTCAAATCTCTGCCCAATATTTAAAATCACTCCGCTACACCTATAGCAGTTATTCTCCAATGTAAAACGACCCTCCTCTCCCACCATATTTTTTCGGTTCTTTGTTCAACGGGGAAAAGTCACATTAACAAACATGAACTCACAATAAAAACCATGTCCCGACCTAATTGGTTTATTGGTGCCTCTCACTGAGGGACCTATTGCAGAGTCACAAAATTATCAGGAACATCCTCAGATTCATACCACGGCCCATACAATCTGCCAATGTCATTGATAAGTGCATTTTTGTATGCATTAGTTCGGGATATTTTTATGTTATTTTGTGTGCATTCATATTGTTTTGTATGTTTTTATGTGTTTTATTGCATTCCTGTGCATTTCACTCTTCGGATTTTGTTTGAAGGAAAAAAGGAAATTAAAAGAGATTGAAGCGCTAAAGAATGGAGCTGTTAACGAAGGGCTCTAAAAGTTAGCACTACTTCTAGTGCTATCGCTCTAAAAGTTAGCACTAGATTTAGTGTTATCGCCCTAAAACAAGCGCTATAAACCTGAAGAAAGA
Source organism: Henckelia pumila (assembly GCF_033568475.1). Lineage (NCBI taxonomy): Eukaryota > Viridiplantae > Streptophyta > Magnoliopsida > Lamiales > Gesneriaceae > Henckelia > Henckelia pumila. Next base: position 223,904,442 of record NC_133123.1, on the reverse strand, counting down.
AGATGAAGTTGCCCTGTTGGTGAGAGGAGAAGTGCTATCGCGCATGGAGAAGAAAGGAACAGCGTATGAAGATAGTGCAATCGCGCTAAAAGTTGGCGCAATAAAGAGAGCAATCGCGCATGAAGAAATGAAACACGCGCGCGAGCGAGATCCATGGTGCGCGCGCGCGCAGAAGGAAATTCCAGAGAATCAAAGGTGGGTCACGCGCGGGCGAGCTCCTACCTCGCGCGCGTGCGAGTGTTTATGAAGTTACTGTTTTGTTGAACTGCGCGCGCGCGAGATACATCCCAGGCGCACGAGCGTGTCGCTAAGTCAAAATTTTACGAGAAATTATATTTCGAGAAGGAATTTAATTGTACGGGATCGGGGGATTATAAATAGAAGTTTTTAATTATTTTGGGGGTTCCCGAGTTCCGAATCCAGACGCAGAGAGACGCAAGGCGGCAGGCTTGGGAGAATTCTTTTCTTTTCTTTTATTTTCTTTTGTCAATTCATGATTTAAACTTGGTTTTGAATTATGAATTGTGAGTAGTTTTTCTTTTTCGATCAAGGCCACGTGATTGGGCCAGACAATTTATGTATACAACTTGATTTGTTTATTTGAAATTTTCAAACTTGATTTTATTTTTATTGATTATCGAATTTATATTTGTCTTGTAAATTTCCTGGCCAGTTATTTGCTTGCATGCTAATTGATTCCAAATCGACAGATGAGGTTTCGATTTTGATCACTTCGATATTCAACATAGTGTAAAATTGACTAGAAATAGAATTCAGTTTCATTATGCGGTTTGGGTGTAAACTGAATTTTCACAGTTATTCATGAATTCAAATTTGATTAGAATTACGAAATATTAGTTCATCAATATTTGAATAGGTTTGATTGTTCTAGAAATAGTCCTTCGAACAAATTAGGAAAATTCCCGTGAATTAAAATTAAGTCTTGATGTCTTAGATCGACTGCTTGTTACATGAATTGTCTGGTATCTACGTGAGTCCTTGATCGAACTTTTCCCATATTTGAATTAATCCAAATTTTCTAGCAGTGTTTTAATTAATTTAATTTTATTTGCATTTTTAATTATTAGTTTAAAATCTGAATCACTCTTATTTATTGGTCTAAATTAAATAGGAATAAATATATTTTGGTATTCATATTTATACAGTCCCTGTGGGTTCGACATCCGAATTTCATTCACTTTACTATTACTTGATCAGGTACGCTTGCCAGTTGATTTTAATCAAACCGATTTAGCCAGTCAAGTTTTTGGCGCCGTTGCCGGGGACTGTTTGATATCAAAATTTTTATTTCGCTTGAGATTAATTTATTTTCTTAAATTCTGACTATAAATTCTTGGTGATTTCAGGTACATTCTGTTGTGCATGCATATCATTCGATCAAGGAAATTATTACCACTTGATTTGGAGATCGAACGCACGCTTAGCAGGATCCGAAAAACCAAGAAATCTATCAATCTTGAATTAGAGTCAGAATCTGAATCTGAAGTAGAGATGGCGGACAACCGTACTATTTGGGATATTATTAGACCTCCAGTTGAAGGTTATGGATCTAGCATAGTTCGCCCCGCTGTTGAGGCGAACAATTTTGAGCTGAAACCCTCTACTATTCAGCTGATCCAATTGCAAGCTAGATTTGGGGGTACATCTGTGGAAGACTCCTACGCTCATCTGGAGCGTTTTCTGTCGATCTGCGACACGTTCAAGGTGAATGGGGTAACATCTGATGCAGTGCGACTGCGGTTATTCTCATTCTCTCTACAAGGTGAAGCTGTTGAGTGGCTAGATGATTTGTATGCTGGTTTAATTACTACATGGGATCAACTCGTTCAGACCTTTCTGAATAAGTATTTCCCTCCCACAAAGATGGCTAAATTATTTTCTGACATCATCACATTCAGGCAGAAGGAAGTTGAATCTCTACATGCGGCTTGGACCCGATTCAAGAAGATGTTGAGGATGTGTCCTCAACATAATTTATCTCAGAGCCAGCAGACTCAGACGTTCTATAATGGGGCTGATCAGTCTGTTCGATCTATGCTAGACGCTGCGGCTAATGGATGTTTGTTCAGGAAAACGCCGGCTGAAGCCTGGGAGATCATTAGAAACATGGCTGAAAGTAATAAAGGGTGGCCGGATGTGAAGAAGGAAAAGAAGGCTGGAATTCTAGAGGTCGATGCTTTGATGGCCCTTAATGCTAAGATCGACGCTCTAACACATCAAGTGGCACTTATGAAAGCAGCGCCGGTAAATCATGCACAAGGGGATCTGCAAGAAGAGCGGCAATTGTTTGAAGTTGAAACGGCTAATTTTGCAGGAAACCAAGGAAGACAGTCGTACAACTCCTACAACAACAACTATAATCCGAACTGGCAGCCTAAGCAAGAGGAGAAGAAGCCGAGTTTTTAGGAAATCATGATGAAATACGTTGCAGGAACTGAGGCTCGCTTACAGAATCAGGAAAGTATGCTGCAAAAATTAGAAGTTCAAATGAGTCAGATCGCAACCCAATTATCAACCCGGCCTGCTGGAGCTTTACCAAGTAACACTGAACCAAATTCCAAAGGCGTGAACGCTATCATGGTCGTGACTCAAGCACAGTCTGAGGAGCAGCATAGGAACGAAAAGAAAACTAAGGAGGGGCTGAAAAGTGCAGAGTCCAAGGAGGATACGTATGCTGAAAATTCCTCCACGGCAGGTAAGAAAGATAAGACTTCACAATTTGAAGTTAATGATAATGTTGATATTTCTACTCTACCTTTCCCTCATAAAGCTAAGCAATTACTGATTGATTCTCAATTTAAAAAGTTTTTTGAAATTTTCAAGAAACTGCATATTAACATACCTTTTGCAGATGCATTAGCTCAGATGCCGAACTATGCAAGATTTCTGAAAGACTTGCTGAGAAACAAGAAGAAGTTGAATGACGTAACGCAAGTCACACTGAATGAGGAGTGTTCGGCGGTGCTGAAAAAGAAGCTTCCACCAAAATTTCAGGATCCAGGGAGTTTCTCCATACCTTGTCATATTGGAAGTTTATCATTTGATAATGTTCCATGTGATTTAGGATCGAGCATAAATTTAATGCCTTATTGACTTGCCCGAAAATTAGGTATAGAAAATATTGAACCTGCTGCTATATCTCTCAAATTTGCTGATGGATCTATTAAATATCCGAGAGGAGTAGTAGAGAATGTCCTAGTCAAGATAGACAAATTGATTTATCCTGTAAATTTTGTTATTCTTGACATGGATGAGGATTGTGAGGTGCCTATGAATTTAGGGCGTCCGTTTCTGGCTACTAGTAGAGCGTTAGTTGATGTTGAGAAGGGAGAGTTAGTGTTGAGACTGAATGATGAACAAGTTGTTTTTAATATGCTTAAGTCGGCTACTGAGAGCCCAACTTTAAAATCTTGCTCTGCTGTCAAATTTATCGATGTGATTCATGACTATGGTGATGAATGTCTGCAGGTTCAGCTTTCTGCAGGAATTAGTCCAGTGCAAAATTTCTATAGAGTTGACGCATGCAAGTTCAGGACTGATCTGAGTTTTTCAGAGACGGTGGATAAGCCACCTTGAATGTCGCCACTCAAGAGAGGAGTATAGTCGGGCTATAGACTATAAATTTAGCGCTGATTGGGAGGCAACCCAGTGTTCTTTACTTTAATTTTTAGTTTTTTTTTTTCATTTTTTTTTTATTTTTATCTATTTTTTATTTTGGTTCTTTTCCATGCCAGTTGGTCATGCCTGCCAATATATCTAGACTGATGCTACCTTACCCAGCGGATACCGTCAAGAAGAAAGAGGATGAATCGAAAACCACGGAAGTGTTATTTTTGTTTTCATTGTGTTTTTGTTTGTCTTTGCATTTGTGTGTTTGTATGCATTTTGTTCAATGTTCTGAAGCATTGAGGGCAATGCTTTGGATAAGTATGGGGGTAGACTAGTTTATTGCATTGGGTATTGTGTTGTTGTTTAGTTATTATGTTTTTTGTTCATTCTGTTTGCATTCATTTGGTTTAGTTTTTGTGTTTGGTTCGTAATCATGCATATCATTTTGTTGTTGTTTGTGTTGTCTTGCATGAGTAGGATGAGTCATGGTAGCTTATCAGTTTATTTGAAAAAATTTGCTCTTGACTGGACATGAGAAACTGTAGGTTGAACCGTGAATATTTATAAGCACTTGTGTTAAATCAGTGGAGTGTAACAAAAGATTTGATGAAGTTTCTGTCTGTTTGACCATTGCACGGCAATAGGTGGTTTGTGGATCTTGATTGTGTTCTATGAATTTTGATGAGGCTCTAGTTTACACTTATGATATTGGGCGCACCTAAAATATATATATATATATATATATATATATATATATATATATATATATATATATATTTTACAACTCCATCCGGGCTTGGACAATGATTGAAATCCTAATCATTGTTCCATAGCTAAGCGGGTAACATGGGGTTGATGCTCCATCCGGGCTATAGACGAGGGGATTAAAAAAAAAAATAAAAAGAGAAAGATTTTTCGTATCCTAGCCAGTTATAGCTAAGTCAGCGGGTAATTATTGGGGCTAAAGCAATATCGGGTGAAAAATCCGGAGGTGTATAATTCATTATCTCAAGGGAGGTGAGTTTAGTCCAAAGGTCGTTGGAAGGAATGGGCACTTGAAGAGTGAAACTTGCACTAATTTGTCATAGGTCGCTAAACATATTTGAGACGAATTCGGTCTAAGTTGCATGAAATTGGAGTGACATTTCACACACACACGTTCACATTAAACCAAAAGTGTATTATGAAAAGTTGAGAGCGTCGGTGATTTTGTTTTTGTGATTGAGCTTCTCGGAGGCTGTGCACTCTCATGAATCGTCCTTACTTATGTTTTTGTGTGCATATTGTTTTTGCATATCTTGCTCGAGGGTGAGCAAAAATTAAGCATGGGGTGTTGATAAGTGCATTTTTGTATGCATTAGTTCGGGATATTTTTATATTTATTTTGTGTGCATTCATATTGTTTTGTATGTTTTTATGTATTTTATTGCATTCATGTGCATTTCACTCTTCGGATTTTGTTTGTAGGAAAAAAGGAAATTAAAAGAGATTGAAGCGCTAAAGAATGGAGCTGTTAACGAAGGGCTCTAAAAGTTAGCACTACTTCTAGTGCTATCGCTCTAAAAGTTAGCACTAGATTTAGTGTTATCGCCCTAAAACAAGCGCTATAAACCTGAAGAAAGAAGATGAAGTTGCGCTGTTGGTGAGAGGAGAAGCGCTATCGCGCATGGAGAAGAAAGGAACAGCGCATGAAGATAGTGCAATCGCGCTAAAAGTTGGCGCAATAAAGAGAGCAATCGCGCATGAAGAAATGAAACGCGCGCGCGAGCGAGATCCATGGTGCGCGCGCGCGCAAAAGGAAATTCCAGAGAATCAAAGGTGGGTCGCGCGCGGGCGAGCTCCTACCTCGCGCGCGCGCGAGTGTTTATGAAGTTACTGTTTTGTTGAACAGCACGCGCGAGAGATACATCCCAGGAGCGCGCGCGTGTCGCTAAGTCAGAATTTTCCGAGAAATTATATTTCGAGAAGGAATTTAATTGTACGGGATCGGGGGATTATAAATAGATGTTTTTAATTATTTTGGGGGTTCCCGAGTTCCGAATCCAGACGCAGAGAGACGCAAGGCGACAGGCTTGGGAGAATTCTTTTCTTTTCTTTTATTTTTTTTTTGTCAATTCATGATTTAAACTTGGTTTTGAATTATGAATTGTGAGTAGTTTTTCTTTTTCGATCAAGGCCACGTGATTGGGCCAGATAATTTATGTATACAACTTGATTTGTTTATTTGAGATTTTCAGACTTGATTTTATTTTTATTGATTATCGAATTTATATTTGTCTTGTGAATTTTCTGGCCAGTTATTTGCTTGCATGTTAATTGATTCCAAGTCGACAGAGGAGGTTTCGATTTTGATCACTTCGATATTCAACATAGCTTAAAACTGACTAGAAATAGAATTCGGTTTCATTATGCGGTTTGGGTGTAAACTGAATTTTCACAGTTATTCACGCATTCAAATTTGATTAGAATTACGAAAGATTAGTTCATCAATATTTGAATATGTTTGATTGTTCTAGAAATAGTCCTTCGAACAAATTAGGAAAATTCCCGTGAATTAAGATTAAGTCTGATGTCTTAGATCGATTGCTTGTTACATGAATTGTCTGGTACCTACGTGAGTCCTTAATCGAACTTTTCTCATATTTGAATTAATCCAAATTTTCTAGCAGTGTTTTAATTAATTTAATTTTATTTGCATTTTTAATTATTAGTTTAAAATCTGAATCACTCTTATTTATTGGTCTAAATTAAGTAGGAATAAATATATTTTGGTATTCATATTTATACAGTCCATGTGGGTTCGACATCCGAATTTCATTCACTTTACTATTACTTGACCTGGTACGCTTGCCATTGATTTTAATCAAACCGATTTAGCCGGTCAGTCATCATACCCTTGCATGTTTTAGAAGGATAATGTAACAAGAAGGTGACATGATACTATTGACAATAGATTATAATCTCCTGCTGCTACATTATTTATCTTCCAGCATATGCATTTTGAATGCAAAATAATCTCATAGCAAAATTTAAACCTCTACTGCCTACATATCTTCCATAATGACAGTAAAGAAAAGTAGAAAACCAAAAGGTTCGGATTTGTACCATACGCTATCTGGATCATCATCAAGTTCACACAATGGTGGTCTCGTTCCATCCTCGCGGCTCAAATAGCAGCTGTTATTCAAGGGCTTCTGCCATATCGCAATGTAACCCTCCTTCTTTACAAGTTTCCAACAAAGACGAGTGGTAAGGTTAAGCATCTCTGGAAACAACAAAAAGTAAAACGGGATTAACAAAAGACTGCTCCTTGCTCATGTATGATGACCTGGAACCCTGAGACAGATCAGGGAAGGGACATCAAATATCAAGTCTCCCACAAGCACTCACAGTGTCACTAGTTTATTACATAGCAATTGGCAAATAATTTTCATTCACATGATACACCAAAGTCCAGGAACTGTTAGATTCTATTGGAGAACATGTTTCAGAAGATTTCAGAGTGGGTGGTGATTCATGTTCATACCAAAATTCCACATTATTTACCTTCCCACTGTTCTTCAAGGGCTACTTCATGTTTATAAACAGGCTGTGCAGCCCAAGCATAATACCCACCAGCTCGAAGCATCCTATTGACCTCAAGTAGCAAGATCCCATCTACAAAGCGACACATGTATGATAAAAATAAGACACAAACACACACACACACAGAGAGAGAGAGAGAGAGAGAGAGAGAGAGAGAGAGAGAGAGAGAGAGAGAGAGAGAGAGAGAGAGATTACTGATACTGTATCCATAGAAATTCTTTTTGATATTTGATAGTTCAAGGAAGCATATTTTACAGATAGCAAAATCACTACTAGGGTGGATGTAAGTCGAACGAGGCAGTAAATCCAAAGAAAAACTAGAAATCGGTAACTTAGAATGACAAAAGATAATGTCTTAAAGTACAGCACAAGACCACATAAATAGGTACCAACTGTTCGTTAAACCTCCCATCCATCCCATCCATGATGGTTCCTCATTTACAGCAAGAATTATGATACAATCTAAAGCAGATTTTTTAAAATTAATTTCACACCAGAAATTTCTTGAACAAACTACTGCCCTACACATGTCACATAATTAATTATATGGGTAAAATACTAGTCATAAAGATGACTAACAAACAAAAAAATAGGAACAGCTTACAGATTGCATTAGCTAATCATAACTAGCCTTCAAACAGGCACACAAAATTACAAAACCTGTAAAATAAACTTGATCCTAGATTTCCCAATGTTTAAAGCATTAACATTCACTATGTTTAGGTGACTGGAGCTGAAGATAAATTCAGCAATCACGAAAATCCATCTTAATTATTAAAGAGCAAAATTAGATAACATTTTCAATGCATAATAAATATGTTGACAATCTTGGCTAGCATATCAACTTACAAATGTAGATTGACTAAAGGAATCTTGAAAACATTCTTGAATGGAATGATATAGCAGTTAAATAATCATACCATCCCGAGTCCAGTTGATCCTACACCTTGAACAATGTATCAAGTCAAATGCCTGACTTGGATAAAGCAGACGCCGAGTTGCAAATGCGGCCACCATTGCAGGCACTCCACGCTCAAGTGCAAACTGAATTTGGTTCTCATGAACATCTTTTGGGGCAACGGATAGGGTGGTGACATTCCTAGAAAATAAGTAAGCACCAAAACTTGCAACGCCACAGCCAACATCCAGGACAACTCGAGTATGCCGGCCAAATGCAATCTCCGGGAGCATCTAGACAATATAGCCAAATGTGAAGGTATAATAGATAAACTGATCATTTTCTTCTCTCTTAAAACCCATTAAATTAATTAGAAGCTTGAAGCTACATAAAATCATAATTCACTACCTTTTCAATCTGATCCAAATACTGGTCTGCCCCGTGAATGAACTGGGTACCACCTCCAGGAAACTTGAACTTGTCCTTGTCAGCTGTGATCCAATTCTGACCCCCTTTATCCTCGGCTAAACGAGCATGAGGAACATTACTAAACCACACCTATATAGGATAACAATCGGAATATAACTTCCATATATAGCTGATGATCATAACTTATCTTATCTAGCCAAACTTCAACGATCTCTCCCAATTTTTATGCTATAACAGTGCAATTCACAGACAAAATAACACTTGTATTCAAGTGTTTTATTCATAACTAAATTAGCACCTAGAACATAACAAATTGACCTGGAAATCAAGACACCAAGAGAAACAACACCTCTGCATAGTCATAAACAATTCATATGATGGAAACAAATAACTTCAGCATTATCAAAAGCATGATGAGCACGATCCTGCAGAGTTCAAAGACAGAAGAAGAAAACACAAATGATAACATGTGAAGAGTATCGAAAAAAGCCACCTCATCGCGACTTTTGGGCCATCGAATGGGAGCTCTGTACCCTTTAGGAGCTGGGATCAGGCAATTCAACTCCTTTCCCTTTTCAGGGCAATGCCGCTCAAATTTCTCACCTTTCTCCGTGGAATTCAGCTTCTTAATCGCCTCCAGGTTGTCCAAACACGGAATATACTCCCTCATACTCTCCGGACATATCTGAAACTTATCGATTCTAACCCTAACACTACCATCCCCTTTGTCACCATTTTCCACACTCACACTCACAGTATCATTCCCCAAATCCTCCGCCACCTTCGGGTCATAATCCCCCACCTCAAAATCATCCGTCATCTTCCCATTCTCATCCACCACCCCCGTCCTGTCCAACAACACCGGCGGCGGCGATGCCACGGTATGCAACTGCTGTTGATTCCCATTACTCGGCGACGAAGTGGTGTCGTTTATGAGCGAAGAAAGATCGAAGCTTTTGTTGAGATTTGGAGAGAGGCCAACTGCTGCAGAATCCGGCGGCAATTGGGATTGCGGGCTTTGGTGGGAGGAGAAGAATGTGAGCTGCAGGGAGGAGCCACTAGAGAAATGGTTGCCCAAGTAGAAGAAGACGAGAGAAACGAAAAGAAAAGCGGAGATTTTGATCACCGCCGCGGATTTGAGCGGATTGGATCCTCCTCCGCCGTAGCTCAATTCCTTCATTTCTGCAGATCTCTGGGTCTGTATGAAACCCACTAGTATCATCCAAGTTTTGTTTCTTTCTATTGCCACGCTGTATATTACTATTATTTATTTTCTTATTTTTAATACGCGATAATAAAATTTTTATATGAAATATAAATATTTTAAATCGGCTTTTATATTTGATTATTAAATCTTTAATCTTTTCTTCCAGTACAAGTAAAATTATTTTAGAAAAGGGGTTCATGATATGATATGACTATTGTGGATAAAACATGCAACTAGGGGTGGGCATTCGGTTTTGGGTATCGGGTACCCGAACCGACCCGATCACCCGATCGGGTCGGGTATTTTATTAAAAATTCGGGTTCGGGTACGACTTAACTTTTCGGGTTCGATTTCGAGTTTTTTTTCAAAACCCGATCGGATATCGGGTACCCGATTATTTTTGTATTTCTAATTTTTTATTACTATCCGACTACATATTTAGGATATTGGCCTTTTTTTAGGTTTTAGTCGAAGCCCAAATCACAAGCCCAATTCTCAATTTTTATCGTCTTCTTCTCACATCAACGTCTCTGAGTCTATGACAATTTACGGCAAACCCTTGCCTAATTTCTCTCTAATCTGTCGACCTTTTCCTCTATCTCTTGACTGATCTCGTTCTTGTTTCTCTCCATCTCTCTCGTACGACAACAATCCATGCCATGGCCCATGAAATATTGAATTTGGGAAAGCTGGTTGTGGTGGCATCTTTGATGGTCTGAGAATCGAGATTCGAGACTCCTTCGGTGGTCTAAGATTTATATTTTTTCTATTTGTTATCATTTCTTCATCAATGCACATCCACCTTGTATTCTATGTTTTTTGTGTGTGTAGGAGATGTTGCCAAAGTTGATTCAGCCGAATGAAATCGGGAATCAAGAAAAGAAAGTGCAGTAGACATTTCGGGTACCCGCTTTTTGTTACCCGAAATTACCCAAAATTTTCGGGTACCCGACAACCGGGTACCCGATATTTTCGGGTCGGTTTCGGGTAGTCAAAATGACTACCCGACTAGTCGGGTACCCGACCCGACAAACCCGAACCCGATGATACCCGACCCGATGCCCACCCCTACATGCAACTAACAAATCGAGCATTTCCACCCTAGAGATGTCTCAAATGCACCACGAACTCTCAACCGAAAGGTCTAAACCCCATGATAAACCCGACTGCTAGGAAAAGCCTTGTTGGAGTCCCAATCACCACCACCCATATAATCAAGAAAGCGCTCTGAGTCATTTCAAAGGGGTGTTCAAGTTGGTGGAGTAGGTAAATAATTTTCCATTGGTCAAGTGTTCGATTCTCCCTACCAATATTTTTTTGGACTAGCCTGTTGCACAGGCTACAATTTACCTAAATAAGCGTGGTTGCTGGTTCTTGAATTAGTCAGGGTTCAATATCTTTAGGGCTCAAGCTTTCAAGGATTGTTAACGTGTTTTAGCTTGGATTTGAAGGGTAAAACACTGTTGGGTCTCAGTTTGAAGATTCTTCAATTTACACAGTTCACACGAGGTACTTCTCTGCAAACTTTGGTCCTTGGACGGTTGGCTCGTTTACTTGATGTGTTCTTTTCTTTTCATATGTTGTTCTTGTGTTTTGGAGTTTGGTTTTTGATTGGTCTATTGTCTCTGCTGGTTTTGAGAGAGAGTTTGACAGTGCACTGCAAGTATTTGTTAAATGGCCACATCGAGTTCTAAGTTTGAAAATAAATCTGGTTCTAGGATTGAGACACATGCAGATGATGGAGTGAATAGAGAAGGGGCTTCTAGAGATAATGGTCCTCGAGTTGGAAATGGTGAAAAGTGTGGACGTGAGGTCCCATTCAATAAGCACACAAGGGTATAGTTTGTCAATTTGTTCAAGAGTAATTTGTTAGTGAATGTGAATCACAAATTGGAGCATATGGATACAAGAGATGAGAAATTATGCTTTGGCTATAAAGATATTGATCCGATGGATAAAGTCTTTGGAGTATGCTTGCTTGGATTTGTTGTTGGAGGAATACCGCCGGTTCCCACCAATCATGAGCTAGTTAAGCCGAATTGTGAGACTAGGGATCATATTATGGGAGGGGGTACATACGTGGTATATGGATATCACTTGTTTCTTAAGAAATGCCTAGAAGCTATCGGTTTAGAGAGGAGGATTTGTGTACCCTTCCTTTATGAGTGCAAATTCATGGGCTACCACCAAATTGTTGGAACCAAAAGATTCTTAACAAGGTGGCTTCGAAATTTGGGGTTCTCATATACATAGAATTGATAACACATGAGCGTAAAAGGGTGACATATGCTCGAGTCATGATAGAAATTGATCTCACACTACCTAGACGCCATGAGTTAAAAATTGCATTACCTATCAGAGATGTTGAGCTAAATTTGTGTATGAGCACGAAGTGAAGTTTTGCGATGTTTGCAAGCGTATGGGGCATGTTAAAGAAGCTTTATTTTATTATGATGGTGAGAGGGGTGGACTAGACACAAGGAACAAAGCTAACTCACACATCATAGATCTAATAGTGTTACTTGGTGCCAGAGTAAGTCGAGGGTAGATACTTGAGCAAACAACCCCTAAATCATGATCATTAAATGGTGCAACATGAAGATATTGTTAGTAATGGAGTGAAAAATATAATCATGGGTAAGCATGACAATGACGATAATGATGTTGTTCCAATTGAGAGGCCGGAGAAGGAAGCTAGAGTGGATAACTTGGATAAGAGCAAGGGAATTGTAAATGAAGAGAAAGATGAAGAGACTAAGAAAAGGGAATGTTGACAATGATGTGTTTGAAAAGGTGAAAAATAAGAATAAGAAGTCAAATGGAGATTCTATGGGTGTTCATGGGAAGATGGATATGGAGTTCTTCAAAGATATGTAAGATGAGAGTTCATGTGATACGAAAATATGTGGCCACTAATGGTAAAACCACAAAGACTAGGTATGTTAGAAAAAAATATGAGGGGCGGCAACCTGGAATTGCCTTCCGTTGTCAATGAAGCTAGCTTTTTGAAATATTAGAGGCTTTCACAAGCCTCTAAACGTAAAACAAAAGAGTACTCTCTCCTTAATGAGTGCTCAAAAGTTGGATGTTTTTGGTATTTTAGAGACTAAGTTGGATGATGTAGAGCTTGAGAATTTGATAAAAATTAACTAACTAAAAAGATGAAAAGTATGTGTGAGACCTCGGTTTTAAATATCTAATCTCGGACTAAACAACAATAGACATACAAGATCCAAGATTAAAAGCAAAAAAAGTTTTTTTTTAAAAGGGGTTCCGCGCTCGGGCGGTAGAAAACTACTGCTCAGGCGCGGCCAAAACAGTAGCCCTGCTGCTTTGCTCAAGAGGGGGTGCGCTCGGTCTGCTAAAAACTGCAGATCGGGCGTCCCCTGCACCAGAACAGAAAAACAGAATCAATTTTCCAACTCAAACCAAAATCCATTCAAAACATAACAAGATTCATAATACATGCAACGACAACATTCAATCCACAATATTCGAATATTAGAAACTACAAACATCAACCAAGTTCGAGTTCTAAACATGCTTCAAAATATAAACTAGATTGACATACTGGTTCGACTTCTAAATCGAGTCCCACTTCTATCTCTCACTCTTGATGTTAGCCAGGTCTTCGCTGACTTGATCCTGCCCCACCTGTTGCCAAGTACACATACAAAACAAAGCAACAGCCGGATAACTCCGGTGAGAATGATATTCCTAGTAAAAGCAACATAACATGCAATAACAAGTAGAATAACAACAACATACTGTCAAGACAACAACATATTCAATGTCAATACGAATGAAATGCTTGTATTTAAAATCGGGATATCAACTCTGATAAACAAGGGATTGCTGCTATGCTTTTGGGATCCCGAGGATGAGATCACGTAACTACTCACCGACTCTCCCAATCGAGGTGGTGCCACGTATCCCGATCCCCTAGACTTTGGTGCGACTATAAGGAGTATGCTGACGCTAGGTGAACTTCTACAACCCAGGCCACTCGCAGTATAGCCCCCAAAATGTCTAAACAAAAAGGGATGTTCTGCCCGCTGAAATCAAAGGTTTGGCTCAAGATGAATGCATAAGAAAAACATAAAGCATTTAAGCCATATAATAAAAACTCAAGCAACAAAATACAAGTCCCACATTCTAGAACAAGTATTGAAGCAAGTATGTGATTTTAAGGGAAACTCAAGAACCAACTGTCTCGAGTAGGGGTGCAAACGAACCGAACATGTTCGTGAGCTTTACGAGTCCGCTCGATAAATATTTGATTCGTATTCGAGCTTATCGAACTCGAGCCAAATTCGAACATGTTCGAACTTTTTTTCGAGCCGAGCTCGAGCCGAAATTACTCTGTTCGATAGTTCGCGAATAGTTCACGAGCCTTAATATTTAATTAATATAATATAATTATATAATAATATATATACATTTCGAGCTTTCGAACCATAATATCCGAATAGTTCACGAATAGGTTCGAATATTTCGAACCGAACTCGAACTCGAACTCGAACTCGAACTTCATTTCGAGCCGAACTCGAGCCAAAATATTTGAAATTATCGAATTTGAATCGTGCTCGAACTCGAATATACTCTTATCGAGCCGAATTCGAACCTTAAAATTTTACCATTATTCGGCTCGATTCGGTTCGTTTGCACCCCTAGTCTCGAGTATGCTATCTCGCTAAAAAATGATTGCTTGTACCTTTAGATACGAATAGCTCCAACTATGGATAAGATACAATAAAAGGTTATATCATAAACTATACAACCTAACAACAACAACGGCTCAAGGTAATCTTTTTACTGTTCTTCGTCCAACTTTTTGACGATTGACTACTGCTAACTCTGGGCTCAACAAACTTCAAACGAATTTGTACATAGGCAAAATATGATCAACAACGACGAACAAACTCAATAGCCAAAGTTCAACAACTCAAAACGGTTCGAAATCCCGAAAACTCAAACCGACGGCATAACGATTATAACTGATCAAACCGGAAACACAGACAGCAGTACAACATTGCAAACAACTCAAAACAATGCCAACACAACAATAACAACTCAAATCCAACACATCTCAAAATCCATTTTTTCGAAAATACTTCCAAAAATCATAACAATTCCGAACGACGTTATAATTCAAAACCGATTGAGAATAAATGATAAGAACTCGTTCAAGAACAACATACTCGAAACTCAATCGATTCTAAAAACTTTCGAAAATATAAGTCTAACTGATCGAAGAAAAACTTACTATATAACGGAGCTCTCGCTGCGGTGATTGCTAATCTGCCTTCAGAAATAAATTCTAACGGACGGATCGAGCTCGGACTGAAATCTGAAAGATTGAAAATGGTTGGAGGCATTAACAATGGAGGGAGACGGCTAAGGGAAGGAGATGGAGTGAAAAGAATTGTCAACCAAGTCAAGATAATATATAAAACTCCATATTTGCGTTTTAGTTCCTGAAAAATCCAAAATTTGCAAAATAGACCTTGATAAAAAAACAAATCGGCTCTTGAACTCTGTAATCTTCGATTATCTCAAATAATCTCAATTAAGATAAATTTAGGGCGTTACAGTATGTGTGATGCTCGGGGCTGAGGAGGCGGGGAGTGATTCCCAGTGCCAAGAGGTTGCACGGACAATGAGCGGCTCCTGGTAGGCTTCTAGGCAGAGGGAGACATGAATGAACCGATCCCGCGCCGAAATGAGAGGGATTCTGACACTGTGTAGTATGGGACTACATAGTTGAGGAGGGCTTAAAATATTTCATATGTACTACTCATATCACGAAGTGCATCTTTTTTTCGGGATCTCATCATATAAGAACTCCAAAGTTGAGCGTTCTTGACTTGGGGCAATTTTAGGATGGGTGACACCCTGAAAAGTTTTCCAGGGTGTGTGTGAGTGAGAACATAAGCACGCTGGAAAGATTCGTCTTGATACAGTGAGTCGTTACAGTATGTTCTTTCGTTCACATGATGTAATCCTTAATCTATGTGTAACTTTGAAGCCTTCTAGAACAATGATGCACATAATTTCACTATCTCCTTTGCACATGTTTTTGGGCCTTGAATATTTCTGTTCTGGTCCACTTCGTTCATAATTATCCTTTGTTCGGCCCAATCTAGTAACGGTTAGTTCATTAACAATGGGCTCTTGTTGAGTGGAAACGTTGTATCACTCCCCTCCCCATAAAAAAAAAAAACCTTGTCCTCAAGGTTGAAATGAGAGTATATCGAGCAAAAATTCTTGAAATCCGCCAAAGTAGCACCTCGTGGCGAAAATTGGTATGCAACTGATGATAAGAGATAGGTTCTTTCCTTGTATGTTTGTTGCCCTCCAAACAAATGTGTTGACCATTAAGAAAAAATTCCATTGTCAAGGCTTCATGATCATGAAGACACGGCCCTAATGTACGGAACCATTGCATGCCCAAGACAACGTTCAAACCCCAAATGGGTAAAACAAAGAGATCGATAGAGAACTCATGCCCTTGTAATAACAAAGAAACTTTAGGACAAAGTTTATCATACCATAGATGTTGATCGTTCCCCATATAGACACGAAACCTTATAGAACTAATGCAATTCAATCCCAACTTTTCAACTAGCCCTTCTTGAATGAAATTATTATGGCTTCCAGTATCAATAAGAATTTCAGAAGGAACATTGCAGTGGGTGGCAGTAATACGGAATAATTCTCGGATTAGTTTCATTAGTAAGTATGTGTAAGCTAACCTCAAGGTCCTCACCCGAGTCCAAGGTGGCATGGAGGCTATAATTTGCATCGGATTGTATAGGATCAGCGTCACTATCATGTCCCAGCAATATCATGACTCGATTCTTGCAATGATGGTTAGCATTATATTTCTCGTCGCAAGAGAAACACAATTCCTTGGCTCTCTTCTCCTGGACCTCAGCTGGAGTTAATTTCTTGAAGGGAACAGTTGGGTTTATATGAGGTGGGGTACCTAGGGGTTTGTTGGAAAATGACACGGTAGCATTCGTCTCTATCAGAGAAGATAAATTAGCAAGTGAATCTTTCACTGGCAGCGAAGAAAAATGGCTTGTCCTTGAGGGATCTGCATAGGAAAGACTTCATAAATCATCATTACGAGCCTCAAATAGTTGCTCTTTCATCATGGCCTCGGTTAGGCTAGTAGGAGGAGTGTAGTAGCCCGTAACCAAAATCAGTGATTAAGGTATTAATCAACGCTAATTAAATAAATTGGGTACCGGACGGATCGGAAGCTCCGATGCAGGATCGGACGTTCCGATCGAGATCAGAAGATCCGATGCAGGATCGGAAGCTCCGATGGTATTACGTCAGGCATGACGTGTGACAGGATCGGAAGCTCCGATCAAGATCGAAAGCTCCGATCACCCCTATCCGAAGTCAACCAGTGATAGTTTGACACGTGGCAAATAACGATGTTCGAAAGCTCCGATGGCAGGATCAGACGTTCCGATCGAGGATCGGAGGTTTCGATCGATGTCTATAAATAGAAGGCCGAGGCTTCACTTTCATTTGCCAATTCCGAGAATACCTCTCTATTCCAGGCATATTTGAGTAGTTCTAGTCTTCATAGGCTTGACCCGGGGGTTGGCGAGGCGTTCGATAGTCGTAGCGAAGTTGTGCCCAAGTTCTGGAGGCATCGACATCAAAGGGCTAACGACGGACGAAGGTATAGCTTTTGCTTCCTATAAATATTTAGGAGTATGCAATAGCTTAGTTAAGGCTTTTAGAGCACTATAATGATAGTAGTATCATTTGGCAGTGTAGAGCAGACTATAGGCGTGGACCTAGAGTTGGTAGAGCTTGCACTGATTTGAGGTACGAAAGTACTGTTCGAGATATCCTGACTGAGTATGCATGTATTATGTGACTGCATGGTTTATATGTCATTGATTTATGCTGCATTCATTTGCATACTGAGCTATCTCCTTCGAGATGTCTATTAGTAGGGTTGTACCCTATCCTGTTAGTGGATGGACTTTCATGGATTTGGGTCCGGTAAATCCACTGGTATTATGGTATGGGAGCCACCTCTTGAAGCGACGGCATAGCGTGCTACATACCAGAGCCCGGTCTGTCTTTGTATCTGATCCTTGACCTCGAGTTATTGGGAG
Organism: Henckelia pumila; assembly: GCF_033568475.1. Lineage (NCBI taxonomy): Eukaryota > Viridiplantae > Streptophyta > Magnoliopsida > Lamiales > Gesneriaceae > Henckelia > Henckelia pumila. The sequence continues at coordinate 223,886,546 of NC_133123.1, read as the reverse complement.
TTTGAAACGACCCTAACTCTATAATTATTAAATAAATAAATATGCGGAAATTTTTTTTTATATATATATATTCCTACTAAATAAAATATGCACATATATGCCCATACATACATGCACAAAATAAAAAGATTTAAAATAAATAAATAAATAAATAACTTAAATAAAAATTGCATTCTTTAAATAAAATAAATATCTGAGTCAAACATTTAATTAAAAATACTGCATAAGAAAAATGATGTAAAATTTGGATGCACTGAAATATTCAAATAAAATATTCAAAACTCACAACCACTGAAAAATAATATAAAATGTGTAACATGCTGACATAATCAAAAACATGCAATGTGACTCAGACATCTATCACGGTCACGGGGTCACTGCATGTCCGCTCATATGTCCTCGCCGCCGGTGGGAGCTACATCCTCCTCTACAAACTCACCTGCACCATACCAGTGTAGTGAGCCTAGAGACCCAACATGCTAACATAACAAGGGTTTAAAATAATTTAAATCACTTGGATACTAATACATAACATATACATGAATGAGCATGCTTAAAAAATATCATGGCATAAACATAACTTAAATTAACTTAAATAACATAATACATAAACATTGTTGAGCAGCTAAATTTCTAACATCGCATGGTTGTATCCGTAGTGTAGCCTTAAATCATACATTAAATACTGATCAGCGTGGAAACCAACGTACGTGGCGGTGACGAATCCCCTCTTAAATTGGCAGTAAATTGCCCTTCAATAGTTCACATATGGGGACGAATCCCCCTTAAATTGTCACACTACTTCAACTTCCAACATAAAATATTTTATTATTGCTCAACCTTAACATTTAATTATGCATAAAATTATTTCATGAATACATGTACTTAATTAAAATGTGTGTCCTTCATATATATTTAATTTAATTTCTTACTAACATATAAATATTAAAATAACTTCAATGCATAAAAATAATTAAATATATAATCAGGACACATGCAAATTTCTCATGGATTGTCCTGGACTGCTGGCCCTAACACTCAAGCCCAATTACTTAAACCTGGCCCAATATCATACTTAAGCTCAATAAAATTATTCTAAGCCCAATTAAAATAATTTAAAGCCCATAAAACATTCTAGGCCCAATAACAACTTAAACTGGCCCAATGTGCCCAAAAGCCCAAAGACTGGCCCAATAACTTTTATGGGCTCAAAAGCCCATAAAATTAATGGACTAACTTAATTAAAATTTTAAAAGCCCAAATAAAATTATTTGGGAGTCCAAATAATTTTATTTTCTAATTAATTGGCCCAAAAACCAATTAATTCATAAAATACTTTAAAAATAAAAATACTCGAGCCCGGCCCACCGAACCCGGACCCGGACCAACTTAACCCGACCCACTACCCTACTGACCCGACCCGGACCCAACAGAAAACCCTAGAACCCGACACCCTATCCTCTCCTCGGCTGCGGCCGTGAGCAGTAGTGGCTTCCCTGGGCTCGTTTGGCTCGAGCCATTCGAGCCACTCGAGTCCAGACACACCTAGGACACCCTAGGGACCCTAGCCAGCAGATAGAACGCACCCATGGCATCAAAACGTGAACATGAATCATGAAAACAAGTAACCTTGGGCATAAACCGAACACCCGAACCATTTTCTGAAAAAAAAACTTGAAAGTTTTGATGCATACACAATCCACACAATATAATATCTGATAGGTACAAAAAAAAATTGGAAGAAAATCATGCCTTTCACCGAAATTGAAGAGAAAAATGGGCATGGGACGATTTCGGGACGACGACGACTTGCTTTGGACCTTCAAAAACGTGGCTATGGTGTTCTTCCTTGAGGCTGCTCGGTTGAGGAAGATGGTGATCAGTAGGGGTGGCGGCTGATGGCTTTGGGCGTGGGGTTTGGGTAGATTAGGTTTTGTTTTTAATAAAATAGGTTTTTAGGATATTAATATATTATTAAGGATTTTAATATATATCTATATAACTAAAGAAAATCTAATTAAGAAAAGAAATCTGATAAATATCTTAAATATATCCAAATCTCGAAATATCAATTTAATGGAATTTTAAAAATACTAAAAAGTCAATATTTTGGCTTATTTTGAATAAAATGGACTCCTAAAATTATATAAAATTAAATACTAAAAATTTTGAGATAATAAAACTCAAAATAATATTTTAGGGCTCTAAAAAGGCTCATGAAATTAATTGGCTAGAAAGTTGTCATCTCGTCCGTCCACGGTCCCGTCTACGCGATAAAATAATTAAAATACTAAAAATCATAAAAATCACTAATTATGGGTTAAATGCTTAAAAATAAATTAAATCATGCACAAATAATTCACATAATTATTTAACCCAGAAATCTAAAATTTAAATAATTAAATACCCTAATTATGCATGCGGATTTACGTATTTGAAATACCGGGTGTTATAGAGTTCACTTTGCATGCATGTATACTCACACTCTCGTACTGAGCATTTTATGCTAACGTCTCGTACTCTGTATTTCTGGACACCCTATTCCATGGGGCAGGTTTGCGATTGGACGAGGCGGGTGGATCCAAGAGGGGCTAGGCAATGGTTGGTCAGCTGGAGCTTCGCCTAGGTTTTATTCTGTTGTTATTTGGATTAATACAGCTGTTCGATATGGTTGCATAATATTTGGGTATTTACAGATTCCTTGCCTTGGGATTGTATATTGTTTATGGTTTCCGCAGTTTTATTCTGATATCCGTTTAATTAAGTTAATTGCATGCCTAAGTTCTGTTTAGTAGGTGATCCAGGTAAGGGTCACTACATTTACGGTATCAGAGCATGCAAAGTATTTTTGGGATTTAGATTCTACATAAGATAACTGTTAGTTTAATTTTGTAGATGGCAGATCGTGACGACCAGAGTTCTCATGGCAGTATTGGTGGGCGTTGGGGTGATGTCGACCGGAAGCCTCGTTGGGAACGCCGCCATCGTCATCGAGATGAGGACCTTTTAGTGTACGTCGATTCTTGCAGATGGGGCCTAAGACCTTGGTTGGAGGTGAGTCTCCGGAGGATGCGAAGAACTGGTTAGACCGCATGGAGACAACTTTTCAGACTTTCCAATGCACCGAGAAGCAGAAGATGGAGACCCTTGGTTATCTTCTGGATGGACTTGCGCGCAGGTGGTGGAGGTTTACTTCTGCACCTTTTGTTGCGGCGAGAGGAGTGGCCACCTGGGCCGAGTTCCGCACAGCTTTTCAGAAGCTGTATTTTCCTCCTGCACTCCGTCAGTCGAATGCAGGCGAGCTACTGAGTCTGCGATAGGGAGCCATGTCTATTGACGAGTATCAGCAGAAGTTCTTTGATCTGCTATCCTATTGCCCCGAGATTTCTGACAGCTCTGGGATGAAGTATAATCTGTTCCTTCAGGGCCTTAACCCTGAGATCCACGAGCGTGTGGCGGTCGGCGACGACATGTCCTACGAGGGTTTGGTGAGCCATTGTCACCAGGCAGAGGACAGCATTCGGCGGAACAGGTCTTTCTCTCAGTCGAGACCTGCTAGTTCTTTGGGTCCCCGTGCCCAATCTTTCAAGAAGTCTGGATCTACTTCTTCTTCCTCTGGCTCTGCTGGTGTTGTCCGTTTCGGAAAGAAGGACAAGTGTGATCACTGTGGGAAGAACCATCCATTCGACAAGTGCCATAGAGCTTCTGGAGCTTGTTTCCGTTGTGGAGAGACTGGTCATATCCGGAGGGATTGTCCACTATCTGGGGAAGGCGGTTCTAGTTCTGGTTCAGGATCTGGTTCTCAGGCCACCATTCAGCAGAGGTCGCAGGGACAACCTGCTGGGAGTTCTCATTTGAGGCCACGAGCTTCTGGCCAGGTGTTTGCCCTGAGACATGATCAGGCAGTAGAGGAGAATGAGAAAGTCATCGCAGGTACATTTTTGTTTTATGGTATACCTGCTCTTGTACTTATTAACACTGGTGCATCTCATTCCTTCATTTCTGCACGTTTTGTTAAGAGGCATAAGTTACCATGCATTGCACTAGACGTAGTGATATCTGTTTCTACTCCGACGGGCCAATATGCTTTGGCCAAGCGTCTATTGATGGGTTGCCCTTTAGAGTTCGAGGGGAACATTCTGTTAGCGAATCTCATGGTTCTTGCGATGGACGAATTTGATTGCATTCTGGAAATAGATATGTTGACTACCTATCGAGCTTCAGTGGACTGCTACCAGAGATTAGTACGCTTTCATCTGGAGGGGAGTGATAACTGGTTTTTCTATGGAGAGGGAGCACGACCCCCGATGCCTTTGATATCAGCTTTGAGAGCATGTCGAGCTCTAGAGTCTGGCGGGGATGGTTACCTTATCTATGCAGTTGATTTGTCCGCTGGGAGCATTAGGATAGAGAGCATTCCGGTCGTGGATGAATTTCCAGATGTATTTCCTGATGAAATTCCGGGTTTTCCTCCTGTTAGGGAAGTCGAGTTTGGCATAGAGTTGATGCCAGGTACTTCGCCTATTTTTCGAGCACCGTATCATCTGGCTCCGTCAAAGATACGTGAGTTGAAGAATCAGCTACAGGATCTTTTGGACAAGGGGTAAATTCGTCCTAGTGTATCTCCTTGGGGAGCTCCTGTTCTTTTTGAAAAGAAGAAGGATGGGTCGATGCGGCTGTGCATTGACTATCGGCAGCTGAATCGAGTCACTGTAAAGAACAAGTATCCTTTGCCTCGTATTGATGACTTGTTTGATCAGCTGCAGGGCACTTCAATTTACTCCAAGATTGACTTGAGATCTGGGTATCATCAGTTGAGAGTCCGAGATCATGACGTAGCCAAGACTGCATTTCGTACTCGCTATGGGCATTACGAGTTTCTAGTGATGCCATTTGGTTTGACTAATGCGCCGGCTATATTCATGGACCTGATGAACCGTGTCTTCAGGGAGTATTTGGACAAGTTTGTCATGGTCTTCATTGACGACATCTTGGTGTATTCGCGTAATACGGAAGAGCATGTTTCTTACTTGCGGTTGGTACTGCAGACTCTTCGAGATGAGCAAGTGTGAGTTCTGGATGGATCGAGTGGTATTTCTTGGCCATATCATATCCAGGGAGGGGATTTCTGTTGATCCAAGCAAGATTGAGTCTGTGCTGAATTGGTCGCGTCCAACGACGGTTGCTGAGATCCGTAGCTTTCTGGGTCTAGCAGGATCGATTCATTCTGAATTTCTCTCAGCTAGCTCGACCTTTGACGCAGCTTACCTGCAAGGGTGTGGATTTCGAGTGGTCCTCCGAGTGTGAGGAGAACTTTTGTGAGCTTCGACGGCGGTTGATTTTTGCGCCGGTGTTGGCATTACCGTCAGGATCTGGAGGGTATGTGGTGTACACTGATGCTTCTCTGCAGGGGTTAGGTTGTGTCCTGACTCAGAATGGGCATGTGATCGCATACGCTTCTAGACAGCTGAAGCTTCACGAGGACAACTACCCAATCCATGATTTGGAATTGGCAGCCATTGTGTTCGCTTTGAAGATCTGGCGTCATTATCTGTATGACGAGAAATTTGAGATCTTCACCGACCATAAGAGTCTCAAGTATTTTTTCACTCAGGCGGAGTTGAACATGAGGCAGAGACGTTGGATGGACTTGCTTAAGGACTATGATTGCGAGATTAAGTACCATCCGGAAGCTGCTAATCTCACCGCTGATGCATTGAGTCGCAAGGTGCGACTATCCGCACTTCAGACTTGTTCGATGTCTAGTGCGATCAGTGACTGTTGTACTTCAGGATATACTTTCAAGCATAAGAAAGGCATGCAGAGTATCCAGATGCTTGCGATATTATCTGAGCCAGCTTTGTATTCGCGGATTCGAGATGCTCAGATGTCTGATTTGAAGACCCAGTGTTTAGCTCGTCTAGCTAACGAGGGTAGCTCGTCTGGATTCCATTATCAGTCAGATGGATTTCTGTGTTTGTCTCTTAGGCTTGTGATTCCGCAGGATGTAGAGTTGCGAGAGGAGATTTTGTCTCAGGCGCATCGCACTAAGTTGAGTATTCATCCTGGGAGCAACAAGATGTACAAGGATGTTTCTGGTGGAAGGAAATGAAACGCAGTGTTTATCAGTTTGTTTCGAGATGTTTGGTGTGTCAATAGGTCAAGGCAGAGCACCGATGACCTGGATGATTGCTTCACAGTCTGCCTATTCCTGAATGGAAATTGGAGTTTATCACAATGGACTTTGTGACCCATTTGCCGGTATCCCCGAGAAACTGTGATGCTATCTGGGTTGTGGTGGACCGACTTACCAAGTCAGTGCATTTCATTGCCTATAGCCGGGAGTACAATGTGGATCGTATGGCTCGGTTGTACATTCAGAAGATCATTCGACTTCATGGAGTGCTTGTGAGCATTGTCAGTGATCGGGACCCCAGGTTTACTTCTAGATTCTGGGGGAGTGTTCAGCGTGCGATGGGTACTACTCTCAATTTGAGTACTGCCTATCATCCGGAGACTGATGGTCAGTCAGAGCGCACTATCCGTACTTTGGAGGATATGCTTAGAGCATGCGTCATGGATTTTGGTTCAGCCTGGCAGGATCATTTGCCATTGATCGAGTTCGCGTATAACAGCAGTTATCATACTAGCATTGGGATGACACCTTTTGAGGCGTTGTACGGACGACGTTGTCGTACTCCACTCTTCTGAGAAGAAGTGGGGGAGAGACAGGCTGAGGGACCGGAGTTTATCCAGCAGGCGGTAGACATTGTTGATCAGATCAAGAAACGGATTAAGACTGCACAGGATCGTCAGACCAGCTATGCTAACACCAAGCGTAGGCCTTTGCAGTTCGATGTCGGGGAGAAAGTGTTTTTGAGAGTGTCACCTTTCCGCAGGATTCTCAGATTTGGACTTAAGGGCAAGTTGTCTCCCAGATTTATCGGTCCGTTTGAGATCTTGGAAAGCATTGACGATTTGGCTTATCGACTAGCTTTGTCACCGCATCTTTCCAATATTCACGACGTGTTCAACGTATCTCTGTTGCGACGGTATGTGGCGGATGAGTCCCATATTATGCAGCAGTCTGAGGTTCAAGTGAGCAAGGATTTGACCTATGTTGAGGAACCTATTCGTATCCTGGATCATAAGGATAAGGTCTTGAGAAACAAAGTCATTCCTTTAGTTTTAGTTCAGTGGCAGCGCCGAGGCACTGAGGAAGCTACTTGGGAGCTTGAGGACAGGATGCGTGAAGACCACCCTGAGTTATTTTGATTTCATTCTTAAGTTGTATTCAGTTGCAAACTCTGTAAACGTTTGATTTGAATAAAGAATGTTTCTGATTTCTGTATTACATTCGGTACTTAAGATCTGATTTCGAGGACGAAATATCTTAAGTGGGGGAGAATGTAGTAGCCCGTAACCAAAATCAGTGATTAAGGGATTAATCAACGCTAATTAAATAGATTGGGTACCGGACGGATCGGAAGCTCCGATGCAGGATCGGACGTTCCGATCGAGATTGGAAGCTCCGATGCAGGATCGGAAGCTCCGATGGTATTACGTCAGGCATGACGTGTGGCAGGATCGGAAGCTCCGATCAGGATCGGAAGCTCCGATCACCCCTATCCGAAGTCAACTAGTGATAGTTTGACACGTGGCAGATAACGATGTTCGAAAGCTTCTATGGCAGGATCGGACGTTCCGATCGAGGATCGGAGGTTCCGATCGATGTCTATAAATAGAAGGCCGAGGCTTCACTTTCATTTGCCAATTCCGAGAATCCCTCTCTATTCCAGGCATATTTGAGTAGTTATAGTCTTCATAGGCTTGACCCGGGGGTTGGCGAGGCGTTCGATAGTCGTAGAGGAGTTGTGCCCAAGTTTTGGAGGCATCGACATCAAAGGGCTAACGACGGATGAAGGTATAGCTTTTGCTTCCTATAAATATTTAGGAGTATGCAATAGCTTAGTTAAGGCTTTTAGAGCACTATCATGATAGTAGTATCATTTGGCAGTGTAGAGCAGACTATAGGCGTGGACCTAGAGTTGGTAGAGCTTGCACTGATTTGAGGTACGAAAGTACTGTTCGAGATATCCTGACTGAGTATGCATGTATTATGTGACTGCATGGCTTATATGTCATTGATTTATGCTGCATTCATTTTCATACTGAGCTATCTCCTTCGAGATGTCTATTAGTAGGGTTGTACCCTATCCTGTTAGTGGATGGACTTCCATGGCTTTGGGTCCGGTAAATCCACTGGTATTATGGTATGGGAGCCACCTCCTGAAGCGACGGCACAACGTGCTACAAACCAGGGCCCGGTCTGTCTTTGTATCTGATCCTTGACCTCGAGTTATAGGGAGTTCACTTTGCATGCATGTATACTCATACTCTCGTACTGAGCATTTTATGCTCACGTCTTGTACTCTGTGTTTCTGGACACCCTATTCCATGGGGCAGGTTTGCGATTGGACGAGGCGGGTGGATCCAAGAGGGGCTAGGCAGTGGTTGGTTAGCTGGAGCTTCGCCTAGGTTTTATTCTATTGTTATTTGGATTAATACAGCTGTTCGATATGGTTGTATAATATTTGGGTATTTACTGATTCCTTGCCTTGGGATTGTATATTGTTTATGATTTTCGCAGTTTTATTCTGATATCCGTTTAATTAAGTTAACTGCATGCCTAAGTTCTGTTTAGTAGGTGATCCAGGTAAGGGTCACTACAAGGAGTGATCACCAACTCCTGTCGAATATCTTGTTTCAGACCCCAAATGAAGAAATTGGCGAACATGGGTTCAGAAACCCCCACAATTCAAGTTATGAGGTCTTCAAATTCAGATGGAAAACAAGCTATTGTCCCTGTTTGGATAAGATTTGAAATTATGACCAATGGATAATCATATACCGAAGCTCCAAAACGTTCTTGCAAGGCTGACAAGAAATAATCCCAATCTCGGAGAGCCCAGTTGCGATCCATCCATTGAAACCAAACCGCAGCTTCTCCTTTGAGATGGAATGCAATGAGATGCAAAAGGATAGTAGATGGGACATAGTGAAGAGAGAAAAAAATTTCAATCTTATAAACCCAGTTATGAACATCCACACCATGAAATTTGGGGAAATCTACCTTGAAATTTTTTAGATAAGAAGCCAGATCCTTCCCACGGTCAGGCAGAGGACGAATAATCTCCAGAGGATGAGTAACCTCTCCCTCCGACTGTGCAACCTCTAGCAACAGACCTTTGTCACCCACAACGTCCTGAATTTTCTGATCAATCTGGCTGAACCTAATATCCATTGTGGTCATGTATTGCTTCATCATCCTGATGTAAGTTTCCATCTGGGTTTTCGAGTGGAGTTTAAAATTGGCCTCCAATTGGCGCATAGCTTCTGCAATCTCCTCGTTCTCATGTTGAACGATGGAAGAAGATCAACGAGAGCACCAATGATACAAACAAGCACAATTCGAGTCATTGCGAAACTCCTTAGACAAGAAAACAATCTCAAATTCTCGATATCCCTCTTTTCCCCTTCATTTACAATTTATACTTCTTCGAATTTACGGAAACACAAGAAAACAACAAGCGAATAACAATTTTTGTAACTAACTAAAAAGATGAAAATTATGCTCTTACGTCCACACGACATAATCCTTAATCTATGTGTAACTTTGGGGCCTTCTAGAACAATGATGCACATAATTTCACTCTCTCCTTTGCGCATGTTTTTGGGCCTTGGATATTTCTGTTCTAGTCCACTTCGTTCATAATTATCCTTTGTTCGGCCCAATCTAGTAACTGTTGGTTCATTAAAAATGAGCTCTTGTTGAGTGGAAACGTCGTATCAGTTAAGGAGTGGTTGGGAGTTTACCATCGGATGCAGACAGTTTCGTCGATGCTTAGAGTTCTACGACGGAGCTATAGAGGCATTACTTTGAGGGTGAAGATATGTATCTCGGCCTTAATTTGCTGCATCGATATATCAGATTTGGAGTATGAAGAACCGAGCCCTTTTTTAGGGTGAGACTCCGGATGTGGAAGCTTATAGATATAAATAATATCTATGAAATCTTTTATACCTTCTCATTATGTGTGAGATAGATTCCTTCATACTTCACGTCGCCTAGTTATTGGTGGAGTTTCTATCTTTCAGATATTAATCATATATATTGTGGACCACGTACCTGAAAATCACAGACCATATACTGCCCTGAATATTTTGGCTCCAAGTGTCACATCAGCGATCACGTCAAAAAATTTACTCGGAAAACATAATATAGTAATAGTAAAAAAATATATAATTATATTGTGAGATTGTATCACAGATCTATAATCAAAAGACGATATCTCCATTGAAGTATAAAGAGTAATATTTTTTATATAAAAAATAATATTTTTCACGAATAGATTGGGTTGGAGATCCGTCGCAAAAGATTAAACAATGAAACGATTTCATATAGGGATGACAATGAAGCGGATTTGGCCAAATCCACGCCTGTCCCGTCCTGTGAATCCGATGGGTCCAATCCGAGTTGGACCTATTGAACCCGCGTAAATTTATATAATATTATATTTATTCAAATAAAAATAATAAACTTACAAAATTTATTAAATTTATTTTTCAACTTTATATTAATAATTATTTAGGACAAAAAATATTATCACAAGTTAAAATCTATCAACTTGTATTTAATTAATAATTAATTACCAAAAAATTGTAATATTATAATTTGATATTGAAAATATAATATTAAAACACAATCATTTCAATCCAAAAGTATTATAAACTAAAATTATGGATAAGAAAAAATGTATATACATATATATTCCGTCGTACCGGGTTAATACGAGGCCGAGTTTAGATCCGCCGCATTGTCATTCTTAATTCATAGGAGTTTTGTGGCAAAAAAAAATAGATATGATATTTGTAGACATATATTTTTATGATTCGGAGGATAAATACATTCATTTATGTAGAAATGACCCAGAAAAAAAATAATAAAGTACGTGAAAATATCAAAATCAATGATTTAATATTTTCTCTGCTATTCTGATAAATTAATACTTCCCAATTATAATATATTATTGACACATATTTATGTAATAAGTAAGGATTATTGGTAAATAGCTTGCCATCCGATGCACTTTTGAATCAGCCAAGCATCTCTATATAAATTATAAAGTCACGGATCCTAATTCCCAATGTGTGATTGAACAACTCACTTGACTTGTCGGGATCGACCATAATGACCATGGACTTTTTCGGTTGGTTCCATGTTATCATGTCACCAAAATCCTCAAAGTAAATTCAGTGACCCAAATTTTTTATTTTTTATTTTTAATTTATGATTGAGTTACATTGAAAATATATATGATGAAATTTCAAGTTATTTTTGGGCACTACAATAAACGTGAACTTAAAGGTGAATATTTAATAAGATATAAAGCTTGAATTGATAAATGTTCATGGTTAAATAAATTCGAGCTATTCAGGGACGCTTAATATCTCGTTAACCAATTATTTATGTTCAAACTGACCTATTTTAATATGAAAAAAAAGCAACCATGATATGTCATTTTTCACGTGTTCGACAATGTCATATGCTCGACAATTTAATTATTTTGAAGAAAGCGTAAAAAAATATTATAAAAGAAAAAACACATGAGTTTTTAAAAATTAGGGAGAAGTTGTAAAATTGTATTTTGATAATTTAATAAAACGGATAAAACATGAAATTTGAAGAAGAATATAAAGAAAAAAAGAGATAATGATGTTAGGAAAAGAAAATGAGGATAAATTATTAATTTGAGATATAAATTAAGATAGATATGCTTTAAATTTTGGGATAAAATGGGAAGAACAGTTAATATTAGTTGTAAATTAGATTCTACCTGTACAGACACTGCCTCAAAAAACATTTAAAGATGGAGATTTATCAATACAAATGAGGTCCATTATTTTTTCAGTGGATCTCATATATATTGATATATTTTCACCTTTAGATGCACTATTATGACAATATCTGTACATGTAAGAAGAAATTTTCCACATTTTTTAGGGATGCAACTATTATATAATAATATTTATGATGTGTTTGGTATGAATGATTGAGTAGGTTTGCGTGGTGGTTTTGGGCTAAACCTTCGTTTGGTACATTTTTTAATAAACCAAGTCAGTCTCTTGTTGAAAGGACAAGGTGGTACAAAACTAAGAAAAATAAACCCTTGTCGACCCCATGTATTAACAATCCATATTAATATCATTCTCCTTGTTCCAAAAATACCCTTCGTCAGCCCAAACAAAAAAAAATCCACCATTTCCTTTTCATCTTCCCTTCCCCAACGGAATCTATGGTGTCAACACTACATACTTCAAAGATCGAGCATACGTTGCCAAATCATTACGATAATCAAAGAAACATCAAAGGAGATAGTTTTTAAAAGATAATTAATTTTTTTTGACAATCGAGAAGATTGTTCATCCTGAAATTGCAAAAAAAAATAATTGTTTCTCACCTTAATAAGGCTCGAGTTAAAATTCATCGGCTTGAGAAAAGATTATATGGGACACTTCGGATCTTCCTCCATAACCATGATTATTGCTTACATTTAATTTGTATATGTGATTTGTGCAAATACCCAAGTACCGAAGCTAACAGGCTTAAGGGTTAGGGATGAAACTGTGGTTTCTCGCTTCTTTAAAAAAAAATTTTAAAAAAATTTATTTATTTTATTAAAAAAATCAAGGGTATTTTGATCATAATATCAAACTCTCCTTACTTAATCCTATTCATAAAAATCAAACCAAACATAACACACTTTATCATTTTTCATAACAAATCCTCGCCTATCATTTTTCTAATCATTTATTTACTAATCATTCAATAATCTCATCATTTAAACCAAACGTCGCCTTACAGACATGAGAGACCTCGCCAGTCTTTTGCCTATCTCTACCCAGATTACCAAACAAAATACTACATATTTCGATGGATAATGGCGTTGCGTGTCATCATCCATGCGTTTCCGTAATTGTTTTTCAATACAAAGTACATTTAAGAAATTCTTTCGATCGGCGTCGGGTACCCAGTGTGCAACATTGAACATCCACACATATAGATGAGAACATTATACACCAAGTCGTGGCGACGGCGTATTCGTTAAATCGACGATAAATCAAGTGGCACTAAGCCTAAGCACAGTGAACATCGGTTACAAACCCCAACGATGGCATGCATACCACAAGAAACAAAATTCCAATGTTTGGAACCAAAGTATTCGACTGATACATGCAAAAATTAACTACTATAAACACGATACAGTAGAACTAGAGTTTAGTAAGTCTTATCAATATGCTTGCTTCACAAGATTAGATCCGCCTACACAGCCGCCTTCCACTAGGATTACCAGATTCTGCTACACCACCACCATCGGCAGCCAAATCTAACCCGAAAATACTGCTGCCACTACGTTTCTTACCTGATACAAGGTTCGACTTCTCATCGACTAATGCAACCGTTTCCAGCAGTTCTGACAAGAGCGAGGGGCAGCTCTCTTCTAAGTGCTTGAATCCTTCGGATTCCATGACCACTGTCACAAATATGCAAGGTTTTAGCGATTTTGAGAACCAAGAAATCATAACGCATCGAATTTCAACAATCCGGATTAGAAAAAAGAATAAACTTGAGAACCAAGAAATCCTAACGCATCGAATTTTAAACAATCCGGATTAGGAAAAAGAGCAAACGGGATTATACTGCAAAAAAGTATTTTTTACAGTTCTAGTTTGAAGCTTGAAGAAGATTCTGTATATACGAAATATTATAACTACATTCACACCAGTTGGATGCTTCGCTTTTCTACACAGAACAATGCGCAATCACAATACTACTTAACAAAAAAAAAGAACAAAATAAAATCATTCAAAATACCAACTAAACAAGAGATATAGTATGTTTGATCAAACCTTTCCATGAGAAGAAACACACACTGATGTTTATCCAATCATCTATCTGTAAGCTAATGAATCTTGCAATTAAAGTCACACTAAAAGCAGAAGCTAGCAGAGAAAGTCAGAAATTTTGATTATTTTACCATCCATCATACAAACCAATACCGGACATCTTTTTCAAATTGCCAATGACAGTAAAAATTTACTCTAGAAAAAAAAATTTAGATTGGATACATATGAAGTTTTCAGCAAGGAGACACACGCGATTAATCATATCTAAGTGTTAAAAAGATAACAAAAGCTGCCGCACAGATTTGATCCACCCCAAAGTATAGATTTCTGTTCATGATAAGTTCACAACAAATGAATATTCATAATCGCCCTCATACTCTGGGATGGAAAATTAAAAACCACAGGTTTATAAAGACGAATTTTTCCAAATAGATAAAACTGAAGTTTGCATTTGTAACACTATGTAATAGATTAAAAAACTCTAGGATTATGACAAAGCACAACGTGAATGCTGCAATGGTAAACTAACAATTTTTTGAAACTGTTTAGACCAAAACTTCTTTAGATAGCTAATACAAAATATCTTTGGCGTACATCATGCCATGCCCAAAATCAATGTTTTAAAGATAAACTTCTTCATATGTAGAGTTAGACATAACTAAACCATTTTCTGTTTTTGGAGGGCCAACAAGACAGAAATGTTGCTTCTGTCAGCAATGAAACAACAGTCACATTGTGCATGATAGATGAGCATGATATGGCTTTTCATAAGATTCTAAATCATACATCATGTACAGAAAATTGATGTTTGTGTCGAGTAACACGTCATTCTCAAAGCTGGACACAGCACTTCTAGCTTTGAATAGTAAAGTCACCAACAAAACATGCTTGGATTATATAAGAAACCATATCACTAAAGAAAACTCTGTGAAGCCTCTAGATTTGATGATTTAGAAGGATTGGATATAAGACTTCCTCATCCTATCAGACTCATTTTTTTTAACAAATCTTCCACTAAGCATTCTGAAAATGTTACGCATTTGCAGGGGCCATTGCCAAAACCTCTCTCACCAGATATTGGTTTCTTTACGGATAAAAAGAAAGGAACATAAAGAAGAATATAAATCAAAGCATACTGAGACTTTGCAAGCTGAAAGCAATAATTTTTCGATAAATTAATAGAAATACGACTGGAAACTAAACACGTGCCTCATGGTCCCAGAGACCAAGAACATTTTCCTCAGTCACGTGGTAATAATACATTTGGAAACAAACAAAAACTAACAAGAAACCACAATCGTGTTGAAATGTTTTTTTCTCAAAAAGAAAACAATTTTCTTGCACTGAAAATTGCAAATCAAGGGTAAGAATTAAGTTTTTAAACCATTCCACTACAACCAGAAACTAGAAAAACATGCACTGTACGTCTTCTATATACAATCTACATTAAAAATTTAAACAACAGCACTTTAAGATAGTTTAAAGTAGATAACCCAAAATCCCAACCATTTATGGTAGATTGAGCAAATTGCTTTGTAAAGTAGCTTATCATCAAGAGTAAAATGTCAACATTAAAATTATTCCCATGAAAAAGAACAAATTCCATGATGTGTCTTCTATATACAAATCAGGGAGATACAAAAACACTTTTGACTTTCCAGACATTTAATAGCAGATGACTACAACAGTATATGACCATAAAATCCCCCTAGTCAATGGGCATTCATGTCATCACATCAAGCATATACCTGCAGATAACAGGCTGAAAAATTAAAAATGACATAACCTGAAACATTGGACCGCTCAGATCTACGGACTACACGCACCTCCCAAGTTTGTTGCTGCAAATTTCAAACATATGGACTTCAGCTGTGGGCAGCGATGCTGCTCTGCTAGAGAAAGGGTTGTCGCTACTGTATCAGCACTAACGTCTTCACACAATTTTGCTTCACATAGCTGTTTCAATCTATCTAACCCAAAGCGGTCTGCAGCAGCTAGTAGATGCTGCATCATGATTGCATAAGTGGACACAGACGTGGAGTCAATTATTTCATGAAAATTGGGAAGACTGTCAGAGTAGATGAAGTGTAGCAGTGCCTGCACAAAATTAGAGCCTTGCGATTCAATGTCGTTCATCAAGAAAGACTTGGTATTTCAAGAGATTAAACAGTTTGAGATAGGGGAGACAAACAAATGCATTACCTTGAAAATAGAAGGTTCAATATCTTCGAGTTCTACTCTGTCGCTATTAGGATTTCCAATATGACCAAAAAATTGTGCTCTAAATACCGGAGAACGAGCAGCAAGTATCAATTTATGGGCCTTGAATGTTTCATCCCCAACTTGGAAAACAACGTCACAGCTAAGTTCAGTATCCAGCAAATACTTGAAACTCTGTCCCATGTCTGACGGTGGGACGAGCACATTGTAAGATTTTGGTCCTTCCACACGAGTTCTAACAACTCCCACAGTACAATGCATTGAAAGACAATCATCCTTCAGAAAATCAGAAGCTTCTAAAGAAGTCCTCCTGAAAAACCGTTTGTATCCCCTGCCAAGAAGGAAAGGAGAAATCATACTAACTAACTAATAATTGGGAGCAATAGGCAATTCCGATAGATCAAAGAAGTAGGTATAAGGAGAATCAGATAATTTTTATTTAATTCCCCTTATCACTATTTTCACATATCAGAAAACTTTTATTCAATTCCCAAGATCACTATTTCCATACATTGTAAATGCACTCTCTTTATTCTTGAAAGAACCACAAAAAAAATTATTGGCGAATAACCAGAAATTTACAGAAAATGCCATCTAAATAAAAATAACATGAGATATATATATAAATATATAAATATATATATATATATATGAAAAAAGTAATTGGATTGCAAAGCATTTCACGTGCTAGAGCTGAATGAGTGATGATTTCAATGCTACTAACAGGGGTATTTGTGGGTTATGTTAAGCTCAGATTTCTATCACCGAGCCTCAAATATTCTTCTACCTAGCTAAATTATGATTATGAATGAACAAAGAACTCAATTTCGTGTAGGATAATCTAATAAAATCGGTTATTCTATTCAGTACTTCTTGATCCTCTTAAACCCACACGTTCTCAAATCATAGACCAAAGTACCAAATCAATATTTAAAGAAGATCCCAATTGTACGATGAAAATCAGAACGAGATAATGAAACCAAAACAAAACGCATAAAAAACCAAGCACAAGAAGAAGACGCATACCACATGCTTCCCCTGTATTTAAGAGAGTAAGGGCCACTCTCCAGCGCCCGATCAAAATGACTGTGCACCTTGTGCTTCCCTTTACCACTCTGGTCCAAAAGAGTCAATTCAAAGAGCGCTCTCACATCCGTGCCCTCGCTCGCCAACGCAATGAAAACCGACACATAAAGCGAGGTATCCTCGACGTTCTTCCCGTCGGGGTAGAAGTAGATGGCCCATTCGTAGCCACCCACGCTGAAGGTATCGGACGAAATGTATTTTCCCGGACCCATACCCTTAGCCAAGGAGTAGCCACGGATGGTGAAGTGGTGCGAGCCATCCACCGTCTCATTTATGGATTTGGAGCTGGAGTCGAGGGAGTTATAGGTATTGACAATCATCTCATGAATCGCAAACCCTAGAAAGCACGCTTCTGGGATCTCAGGTGCAATTCACCTGAGAATCGGGTGATTTTGAGAGAAAATTGGAGAATTGATAGAGTAATCGAGGAAGAATCAGTGGAATTGAAGGCGAATGGAGATTGAAATTTGGTGTGCGACGAAAGAATCGCACTGAATCATTTATCCTTTTTCCCCTGAAATGCAATGCAAGTGTGATGTGGGCCACTTTAAAAGCCACTTGCTTTCACCAAGTTTGAACTATTTTCGTATATATTATTATTAGAGGATCTTCAAAAATTCAAAATGTATGCTGTCGGGCTAGCCCGTCCCGCAATAAAAACTTGGTAGATTGGATTATGGCCCGTTGGGCTTAAACAGATCAACACAAATGGGCCACTTTAAAAGCCACTTGCTTTCTCCAAGTTTGAACTATTTTCATATTCCATGTATATTATTATTAGAGTATCATGGTTAGTGTCTTCAAAAAATTCAACATGTATGATGTCGGGCTAGCCCGTCCCGCGATAAAAATTTGGTAGATTGGGTTTTATGGGTTTCATGGCCTGTTTGGAGGTGGGCTTAAACAGATCAACAAAAATGGGCCACGAGTTGAGCTGGGACGGTCCAACTTGCCATTTTTTTTAAATAATTAACATTTTCGAATGGTGGCATAAAGATTAAAGAGAGTTTTTTAAAAAAAAATTTATGTTTTTTGCAAATTTAAAAACTAGTATTTGATCTATTTATTTTTGGGATGAGTAAAATATATTTTGGTATACGAACTATTGATAGAATATCAAATTGGTACATAAACTATTGAAAATGACTTAATTGGTACACGATCAAACTAAAAAGACAATTTTATTCTTTTTTAAAATTTCTTTTAAGTCCAATTACTATTATTAAAAATTTATTAAGTACATTTGTTTTCAAAGTTATTTATTGATCTTCTAAAAAAAATTTATTTATTTATTAATTTTAAAGATATCATGTTTATTTAAATTATATCATGATAAATATTATTGTTAACTCAAATCATATAAGAACAAATATTGTAATATATTGATGAAAATATAATAAAAAAACAAATATATGTAACCGAAACTTATTGATCTTGTTTTTAAACTTTTGTACCAAACATAATTATCATTTAATTATTTCGAAATCTGGTATAATTGTTATGTTGGGAGTTCAAAAAAATATTCAACAGTAAAGATTTATATCATGAAAAGTAAATATCATAGTAAAAAATCTCACTCATTATCTCGATTTACGTGATTTTAATGACCTAAAATATATTCATTTAAGAATTTCTAAATTTATATTTTTTTACACATGCTAGTTAAATATAAATAAATAAATATTTATGTTATTACATTTTTATCGGTATTAAATATATTTTGTGTATATGATTTATTTATTGCGTGTTGTTTTATTAATATATAATTTTTATATCACTTTTTTTTTCAAAACAAAATGGACAATTATTTTATACAGATAGAAAAATATCATTTTATTATATATTTATTAATATTTTTAAAATATATTATATTTGAATAAATAATTATTAATGAGTAAAAATAAGGGGTGTTCACGAATCGGTTAACCGTCCGAAACGAGTCGAAACTGAAAATTCGATTTGAACCAAAAGTCGAAAGGTTAATTTGGTTTGGTTTTTTCTCATAGTTAACCGAATCGAACCAAAAATCGATTTTTTAAAATCATTTTTCGTATGAATAAAATAAATAATAATAAATATACAAATAAAAAATAATCAAAAATTGAATTTTCAGTTTTTAACCGAATCGTTAAATTCAGTTAGATTTTTTATTTGGAATTCGAACAAACCAAATTACCAAAAAATTTGTTAAAGTTCGTATTTTCGGTTCGAATTTCTGACAAATCAAATTTTCAGTTCGGTTCGATTAAAATGCACAACTTTAAAAATATAAATATATTATAAAAATAGTAAAATAATTATTTCTTATAATTTTTATATTTATATAATTTTTTTACAATTTTAATCAATAAAAATTACTTTGAAAAATAAAATATGCACTTAGTTGAATTTACTAAAAATAATTGGACTTAAAAGAAATTTTTAAAGAAGGATAAAATCGTCTTTTTAGTTGGATCGTGTACCAATTAAGCCATTTTCAACAGTTCGTGTAACAATTAGATATTTTATCAATAGTTCCTGTACCAAAATGTATTTTACTCTTTTTGGGATTCAAAAAAAAACTAGTATTTGATTTTTTTTAATATCGATTTTTAAATTATGCCCGTTTTACCGTTCTAATCATGGTATGCATGTGTTTTGTAAAAAAAACAAAAAAAAACAAAAAACAAATATTTAGTGATTTAATTAGGAGATCTATCTTGCAAAATTTACTCGTGAGATCGTCTCACATTAGTTTTTGTGAAAACAAATATGAATATCTTTTTGCAGCCCGATATAAACAGCGCATATTAAAAGCACGCTGCTGATGTTAATGTATTGATATCTTACAAAAATAACAGCCTACAATTAATGCACACAGTAAATATATTTTCCACGGCGTGCAAAAAAAAATGAATGCTGTTAAAATTTATATCAACAGCGTATATTATGCGCGCCGTTAATACGGTGAAATAAAACCACCGGTCTTTCAGATTCGCTTCCATCTTCAACACCTCTCGTTTCTTTTCGTTCTGGTTCTCCTTCTCCCTCAATCTCAGCCTCCGCAAAATCCCCAAAACTTATATCCACAATTCCATTTTTTATCGTCTCACTTCGATCTGCAACGACGCACGCTCTGAAACTGGCAGATTCAATCTCCTTCTCCATCGATCTCAGCCTCGGAAAACGATTTGCTCTCCTTCTCACTCGTTCCTTCCTCCTTTTCAAAGGTGCGTACCTATATGCTTAATTATAACTTTGGTTTTAATTTTTTTTTTCAAGTAATTTATTGCTATAATTTCAGATTAGAGGTGTGTTGTTTGAATTAAAATTATTGTGTTGTTTTGACTTTTCTATCCTTTAGGGTTATATCTCCGTTGATAAATTGCTCTAGATTTGACAATGCCGAGTGGGTTACATGCTCGAGAATTGTAACAATCAGGTAACGAAGCGATGTCATGTCGCTAGAGGATTTTGGTGCTGTTGGGGATGGAGTGACTTTGAACACGAAAGCTTTTCAGGAGGCAATTTACCAAATCCAGCATTTGAGGAGGTAAGGTGGCTCTTTACTTTATGTTCTTTCTGGTGACTTTTTAACAAGACCCTTTAATCTCACTAGCCACATGACTCTGTTCTTGGCTAGAAATGCTGTTATCAAAGCTACAACGGTATACAAATGTTGTCCTTTTCATAATTTCATTGGAATAGTTAATGTCTCTATCTAGTCTTGATAGTTAAAATTTTGAGGTAAGAATATTTCGATTACTTTGAGTTTCTGGGATTGTTAAGGATTTTGTTGTGGGAAAAAGTCCTCTCTTTCATCAAGTTCCCTTCGTGATTTCAAACAATAATGATGTGCCTTAACATGCCCCCAAGTGGAAGATTGAGAATCATATGCCAGAATTAAGGCATACACACAATAATTAGTCGGGCATTAGGCAACATATGTGTAATATTAAGCACGGGAGACCAGCTTAAAAATTATATAGAGTTATGTACATTAGGATTTTGAACTTGTGATCCCATAACCAATCTGCATTCTCCCACGCCAAGTGAAATTCATTGTTGTGCGAGTGCTTATGCCGGTAAGTTATAAGATACTGGTGAAGGGAGAGGGAAACAAGCTGGAACCGATTCACCCTTCCTTTTAGAATTCTTTTTTGTAAAAAAGAAGCCAATGATTTTCCCCTGGTGTCCTTTAAAATATTTTTAATTTTCTGTTTTGCCTATGCGTTACGTTTTTTCCTTCTGGTTCCTCCAATGATCTAATCTAATCTAAATTATCAAAGACGAAACAAACGTTAAATAATTAGGAAGTTTCCATTACTGAAAAGTCATGAATGAACATGAAGTCTTCCCCCACTTGTATCACCTTATAAATACATAGCTGGCCACATGGAAACTCTATTCTATATATAACAATCAAAGTATCTATATATTAATGTGTGTGCGTGTATATATATATCTATATGTATATATGTATGTATGTATAGGTTAAGAGACAAGGTTTGGTTATTGGTGTCGCAGGTGAGATGAATATTGTAATTATTTTTTAATTTATTTGTTGAATATTGTAATTTATTGTTCACATGTTATTTGAATCTTGATGTACAATAAGTGATAAGTCAATATCTTAATATGTTGTGTGTGGTTTTTGTGTTTCTGATCCAAAGTAATATCTTGATTTTTACCCAGTTTTTCAAGTTAAACGCATTATAAGTGTTCGATTAAATTCTGCCGTGAGAACTATTGTATCTTATTTTATCATATCTGTAATTTGTTGTTCATATAATATTTGAATCTTACTATTCTTGGATTCTTCACTTTCTCACCTAAGGTAATGCACTAATGCCTTAATTCTTCGACCGTGTTTTTTTTTTCTCTAGGTTGATGTTCATGGAATTCTTGCTTGCTTGAGATGCAAGTGTGCAAGGAAAATTTTGGTTAAATTAAATGTTTTTTTTTGTATTTTTAACTGTTTGGCATTCTTACAAAACCTTTGGGTCATTAATTAAATATTTTTACACTTCAGAATTATATATTTTTTATTTTCTATGGAACTATAAATATCGAGAATATTTTTGGGAAAAAATTAAATTTAAAAAAATTGTCGATGGACTTTGTATTAATGGTTTTTACAATTGCTTTACTTCATTAAGAAGCATCTACCTTCCTTGGACAGTGTCTTATTTTTTTGTTTTAGAGCTTGTTTCTTTGTCTAGCTTCATATACGTTGGACATGTTCTTACTTCTAGTGACAACCATCCATGCCATTGATGGCTATTAGACTGGTTATGAGTATGGTCATAGAGGCTGATTATGTTTTTTTTGTTCTTCTCTGTGTTATTTCAACTTACAACAGGTTACTTTCAAGGAACTCATTTGATTTCTTATGTTTTTCCAGTGGCCACAATGTTTTAGTCATGTGTTTTATTTTGTTTGCATGAAATATTGTAGCATTTAATTTTAAAAACATGATATTGCATTTAATTTTAAAAGCATTGCAACATTCTCAATCAGAATGGGTATTGTGTACTATGCAATTTTCATATTTCAATTTTAGTTGTATGTGTTTTTAATCTCTATATTAATGTTGGTTTGTTTGTTAAATATCAGGAAAAGACTGCCAAATTTAGAGCAACGAGAGTAAAACAAAACCACATTCACACAATGAGCAGAAGAGGTTATGCTTGTTTGGCTCACATTATGGTAAATATTATATTTTTAATTTTATTATTTAAGTAGTGATACATCTTTTGAATTTTGTGTATGATGATTTTATATATATATATATATATATATATATATATATATAGAGTTTCTTTCAAGTGCCCACCTACCATGCCCACCACCATGCTCACCAATGATGTGGCACTATTCTATTAGACCTACAATTTATCACATTTTTATCACATCCAATAGAATAGTGTCACATCATTGGTGGGCATGGTGGTGGGTATGGTAGGTGGACACTTGAAAGAAACTCTATATATATATATATATATATTTCTATATTTAAGGAAAAAGAAAGTCCTAACAGATACAAAAATTACAAAATCTTGAGTTTGGATTGAAGGTCACAAGAAAAAAATTGAAAGGTTAGGGTTTGAAATTCAAAATTAAATAATTCCTGGTTTATGACTAATAAATAATGTATTTTGGTGAGGGGCTAATTAAGTTATTTTATGGCTCTCATTCTTTCTTGTTTCTTACAAGTTTTGGATTTAGTTATTTAGAGTATGTTATCGGTGAAAATAGGATTTTAAATTCCAATTAATTAATTCATGGATGATGTGTAATAATGTATTTCAAGTAGGGGCTAATCAAGTTTTGTATGGCCTTCAATATTCGTGCTTGTTACTTATTATTTTCAGGCGTAATCATTTAGTACATGTTATTGGCTCAATTAAATCCTATTTTAAGCTCATTTAGCCACCACACATGGAGTTTTATACCCGTAGAAGGCACATATGTGAGAATTATTAAAGATCATATTTTATATTTTAGTAATATATTGGAAAGGATTCTCTTCTGGTTGAGGAATTCATCAAACGTTAAAACCTTTATTAATTCCGTAGATGCCTAAGGTTTGCTCTTTAATCGAATTCACATATTCAGGCCCAAATTTAACTATATCCTATTTTTTGTTGTTTGCTTTGTTTAATGAATACAAAGATGCAGGCCCGAATTTAATCCTTTTTTTTGTTCTTGTTTGTTTTGCTTGATTTTTAAACCCGGGACAGATAGTGTTTTGAAATATGTTTATTGTCTTATATTGAGTTGAATTTACAAAATAAACTTAAAATCGATGATGCTTGTGGCTCGTACTACTTAGAACATTGAATTTGCATCTCTAAATTAGTAAATAGTAATCTTTTTATTTCCTCATTTGGTGTTGGATGGTTTTTTTTTTCTCATTGCAGATCGTTTTTCGCACTTGGGTCAAAATGCGAAAGTGCAAGGTATGCATTTATGCTTGGTATCCAGTTGGAAATGTCCTTTTCGATTTCATTTGGTTTCTGCAGAATGCTTGTGCAATTGAGCTGTGCTTATTGATAGCTTTGCTTTATCCTGCCATAATTTCAGTAAATATTTTGATTATCTCATCTAAGGGAGCAAGTGGGGAATTTCTCAACCAAAAAAATGCGACAAAAAACTCTTTCCACAGCGTGCATTGTAGCCTGTCAAATAACATATTCGCAGCATGCATTGCACGCTGTGGATGTAAGTTTCTGCGGCGTTCGTAGTAGGCTGCGCAAAATACTGTGGAAAGTTACATCCACGGCGCGCAGCTGCAGTCCGCAGCGTGTAGCGCATGCTGTGGATGTAAGTTTTCGCCATTTCTTTTTTATGACTTTTTTCAATTAATTTGAAGTCTTTCGCCAAGTATTTAGTTTGAGATTCCCTCGCTTGACAAATAGGATATCTTTACAAATAACAAACAGGAATCCTTTTTCATACGCGCAGTAATCGTAGATATAAATCTGCTTCTCTTTGTTCCTACGAACAGAATTGTTCAATTCAATTATTATGAACAGAATAGAATAAATATTAACCTAACGCCTCCCTTATGCGAGCTGCCGATACCACATGAGTTTCAACAGCTTAATGGTGTGCAGCGTGCGATGCGCGCTGCGGATAGCTAATTTGCACGCTGCGAAAACTCACTTTTGTTGTAGTGAGTAAAGATTTATATCATGAAAAGTAAATATCATAGTAAAAAATCTCACTCATTATCTCGATTTACGTGATTCTAATGACCTAAAATATATTCATTTAAGAATTACTAAATTTATATTTTTTTACACATGCTAGTTAAATATAAATAAATAAATATCTATGTTATTACATTTTTATTGGTATTAAATATATTTTGTGTATATGATTTATTTATTGTGTGTTGTTTTATTAATATATAATTTTTATATCACTTTTTTTTTCAAAACAAAATGGACAATTATTTTATATAGATAGAAAAATATCATTTTATTATATATTTATTAATATTTTTAAAATATATTATATTTGAATAAATAATTATTAATGAGTAAAAATAAAGGGTGTTCACGGATCGGTTAACCGCCCGAAATGAGTCGAAACTGAAAATTCGATTTGAACCAAAAGTCGAACGGTTAATTTGGTTTGGTTTTTTCTCATAGTTAACCGAATCGAACCGAAAATCGATTTTTTTAAATCATTTTTTGTATGAATAAAGTAAATAATAATAAATATAAAAATAAAAAATAATCAAAAATTGAATTTTCGGTTTTTAACTGAATCGTTAAATTCAGTTAGATTTTTTATTTGGAATTCGAACAAACCAAATTACCAAAAAATTTGTTTAAGTTCGTATTTTCGGTTCGAATTTCTGACAAATCAAATTTTTGGTTCGGTTAGGTTAAAATGCACAACTTTAAAAATATAAATATATTATAAAAATAGTAAAATAATTATTTCTTATAATTTTTATATTTATATAATTTTTTTACAATTTTAATCAATAAAAATTACTTTGAAAAATAAAATATGCACTTAGTTGAATTTACTAAAAATAATTGGACTTAAAAGAAATTTTTAAAGAAGGATAAAATCGTCTTTTTAGTTGGATTGTGTACCAATTAAGCCATTTTCAATATTTCATGTAACAATTTGACATTTTATCAATAGTTCGTGTACCAAAATGTATTTTACTCTTTTTGGGATTCAAAAAAAAAACTAGTATTTGATTTTTTTAAATATCTGTTATTTTTCAATAGTTAAATATCTAATTATGTTATTCATATTATTCGAATATGTATTTTTCAATAGTTAAATATCTATTTCAAAAAAAAAAGTTAAATATCTAATATAGATATAGTTAAATTATGCCCGTTTTACCGTTCTAATCATGGTATGCATGTGTTTTGTAAAAAAAAAAAAAAACAAAACAAAACAAAACAAAAAACAAATATTTAGTAATTCAATTAGGAGATCTATCTTGCAAAATTTATTCGTGAGATCGTCTCACATTAGTTTTTGTGAAAACAAATATGAATATCTTTTTAAAAAATTTAAAATAGTAGTTATTAAGTTTTGAAATTGAGATGATGGGAGGAAACAAATATATAAAGAAAACAATACGTCTTTTGTGAAACTGTCTCACGGATTTATAATCATAAGACTAGTCGACGATCCATATGATCTACATTAGAAAGTGATATTTTTAACATAAACAATAATTTTTTTTAATTAGGTGATCGAGTCGAAAATTCATCTCACAAAATTGACCGTGAAACTGTCTCATAGAAGTATTTTATTAAGAAAATTATATTATAGTATAGTAAAATCATGTAGTTAGTTTGATAAAATATAGAGTTTTCAGACAATCCAAAATACATCACGATTCTATATAGTTAATATATGTAGAACTGTCAGACGAGTCGCCCCGCCCTGCCATGACCCGCGGCCCGTTTGAGTTGGCCCGTTTAGACCCGCTTCCAAATGGACCATAAAAACCCCAACCCGCCCCGCCCCTCTGCGGGTTGCGGGCCAACCCGCCAAAATTTTATAAAATTAAAAAATATATAAAAATATTAAAAAAATAAAATTAATATTAGAGATTGAAAGAAAAATATCAAAAATCTTAAACAATAACAAATAATAAATGCCACAATCAAACAAATCATATAAAATTTTGACGTCACATTTGGATAAAAAATCACATTTTCAAATAATATGAATAATATAAATAGATATTTAACCATAAAAAAATAACAATGTAAGATATTAAAAATATTACAAATACTAGTTTTAAAATTTTAAAATCACATTATTTAAAAATAAGTATTTTTATGCCCATAATTTTAAAAAAAATAAAAAGTTATTTTTTAAAAAAATTGGCGGGTCGCCCCGCCCCGCCCCGCCTCAACCCGCGGCCCGTTTAGGCCCGCCTCCAAACGGGCCAGTAAAACCCTAACCTAACCCGCCAATTTTTCATGGCGGGACAGGTTGTTTTTGACCGCTCTAAATATATGGTACCCATGCATTGTATATAAGAAACGATTTTAGAAAGAAATAAAACAATTTTATAAATGATAGACTAAAAATAATTATTCATTAGCCAAAAAGATTGTTATTATGATGAATTTTAGAAATAATAGGGATATTTTAGGTAAAGAAAAAAACATTTCAAAATTAGTTAAAAATTATAAGGATATTTTATATAATATATATATATATATGTATATATATATATGTATGTATAATGTTCATGAATTACAATATTGTGCAATACTTTGGTGAACACAATATTTTAGTTTATATGCCACGACAAGGTATGATAAAAGACTAAATAATTAGTAAAATATACAAGATGTGGAAAAAACTAAGATTGAAGGCAAGCATGGATTTTATGTTAAATATAATCACATTTATTCACATAAAAACACTCATGTATATTAAAGTTGAAATTCAATCAATTTATTAAGTCTTTTAATAGTTGTGTCATTTCAAATCTAATAAAGGTAAAAATAATTATAAACCAGGTAAAATCAAATTATATGGACGATAAATAAAAAATATAATTCAAGTCAATCATGGATTTTATGCCAAACATTTAGGTCTTTAATAATTCATCTATAAATATTTACTAGTAAACTTTATGATGTGTGCACGTAAATTCAATTTTTTAATAAAAAATACAGTTTTATATTTATATATAGTAAATTTTTTATGAAATATAACGAGTTTAGAGTAATTTTATTTAATGTTAATGTTTGAATTTCTATTATTATTCTGTTTTTTTAATAACTAATTTATTATGTTTTGTTTTATTTTATAAAAATGATGGTATTTACAAGAAGAGGATATGTTGGACAAAAAGATTGGTATTTCATGTCACCAAAAATATTTATTACTCATGTCTCAACGTTATTCAGCAGAATTCAAGTTTATACCTCAGAAACCAGAACTGCACATATCCAGACCCAAAAAATATGGTAAAACTATATCTTGTACTACATTTATTTCCCAAAAAACTACAATCAAAACATGTCATGAACAAGCTACAAAAGAACTGACAATTTTTATCAGTCGTCGCTGAATCGGATCTCTCCCCTACAAAACCAAAGGTGTGTTGTATATGAATCAAGTATTATGGTGTCACTAGCTCCTATCCTCGATGTTCCACTTCCACAACATCCAAGTCTTCATTCACATGCAACAGAACTTTATCCCTGTTAAAAAGTTTTCAAAAGACAAGAATTGCAAGGAGTCAAATAACTTGGCATTGCAGAGTGTTGAAAGTAATAAGTGATATACAATAGTACTATCCGGTAACTAAACTTACATATTTAGCTGCACCAGTTCATTCTCAACGCCTCTTTCGGCGATAAAAGTCAATATCTATTGCACGGGAATGTTCGGATAATCAATACCAAATTTCTTGTTAGAAATGGCAGGAACAAAGATGCAGAATCTTACATATTTGAATCCCAATTTATTTCCACATTTGACACAGCATATATCAGAAACTGTGTGATTCACACATCTCGCAACAATTGGTCGCTGTTGACCGTGAACTTCCACGTTCACACTGCATTTATGTGCATGATACATTAGACAGCATTACCAAAGTTTTTTCTAGCAACTTAAATCTGTAACAACAAACTTGCTTCTCATATCTAACTGGAGCCATCAAACACTACGGTTTTCAAGTTCGAGATAATTCTCTCTTTGGGTTCGGAGAAAGAAACTTACACTGTGATGAAGAGACCTTCTTCAAGGACAGGTGATTCCATCTGCCAAAAGAGAGAATGAAAAACATAAGAAAGGAAAATCAAGAGATTTTTTAATATGCCATAACAATGAATAATAAAGAGAAACCAGTGAACATGTGAACTTAATAAACATAATACCATCTCAATGATCCGATCGAAGAAAAACGACAGCGTCTTAAACAGATCAAGATGACAAGCAACATTTGAAATAATCCTTCTAAAACTCGAAACTTAACTCCGATTTTTAACCGTACACAGCTGAAAATGTGATCAGGGCCAGAGCCAAAAATGTATTTCTGGAAATTTTCAAATTTTTTCGAGGGACTGGGGTACAACACCCTCAGTTGCCCAAACGTGTTTCGATTTCCGAATTCGGGTGGAGCATTTGCAAAGCTGATATCTTTAGTACTGTAGTATAATGAAAGCCCTTTTCTCACAAGAACTTCATGTGATGGCCATATTCCAAGAATCGCAATCCCAAATTACAAGAAGAAAAAAGCGGGCAAAAACAAAAAAATGTTTGTAAGATTACGATTTACACCATTTCACTCATTGATCACTCACCAGATTGATACATAATATGAGAAAAAAAAAAAAAAGAAAGAAAAGAGAAAACGGTGAACGAGATGTACGTCTTCGTCAGAAACGTAGTCTTCTTGTAAGGCAATGTGGGTTCCGCAGCCCTTGCACGTAAAGTAGCCTGGATCTTCAAAATAGAGCCTAAATGTTCTCCCCATTCGCAGAAATGTAAGTCTGAACAAGAAACAAGAGTTTAATCAGCCAAAAGAAGAAATAAGGGGGGGAAATTGTTCAAGAAAGGAACACTGTTCTTGAGATTTAGGTTACCCGTTTATCGAAGAAGCACAGATTAATGAAAATTGAGGGTTTGGCGCGAAGAAATTGAAAGGAAGATGAACGTATGGATGAAGAAAAGCGAGCTTTGGGATCTCAGGTCACGTGGTGATGAATTCAGATTGGAATAACATATTTGCTCGTGAATATATTTAAATTTTAAATATTATTATAAAAATTATTATATTTAAATCGATAAACATTCTTGTGAATTCGTAATACGGGTCAACCCATAAAAAAACAAATATCCATTAGATAAATTGGATCTTAATTGGGCAAATTGAAAGACATCCCAAAAGTTCTGTCCGCCGTCTTCCGATCCTGAAGCCATTAACGCACTGCCAGCCTCCGAGATTGATCCCAACCTCGTCGATGCTTAACCAATCAATATGGAAGCATCGCCCGAAATTGCAGCCGCCAGCCTCCACATTCGCCTCCCACCGGCGTTTCCAACTCCTTACTCGAGCAGCCGGAAACATCTACAGCCGCTTGACAAGGGGTGGTCGTCGGCAGGGTTGCAGTTGACAATTGTAAGTGTATTGGTATTGTTATTTTACTGACCAAATTCCAAACCTTACTTTGTTTGAAGCTTTGATGATTAGCTTTTACTAATTCAATCAACATGTTCTGAGTTTTTTCTCAATTGTAAAACTATGAAGCGATGTTGGTTATTATTGTTAGATCAATTATATTATATGGGCTTATATGTGAATAATTATGCACTGTGGGTTGTCAATTAAGTTAAGTCCAAAATAAAGTAATCAATTAAAGTTTTCAGTTATTGGGCTTTAATGTATCTAATACGACGTGAGCCTTTTAATGTGTAGAGACTAAAATATTATTTCTGTTTTTGTGATGGGCTGAAACAGAAATAATAGAGATAATTAACAGAATTATCTATATAACGTGGTTATGGTCCCCAGATTACGCGTATCACGTTCCACTATCTCTAATCCCCATTATTAGAATAGAACCAGAGAGAAAGCAAAGGGCTCTCGGGAAGAATACGTAGATCTGGAAGATCAACCAGCCGTTCTCTACAGATTTCTACAGATTTAAGACCATGGTTTCAGGTATACTTCCGCTTTAAGTTTTTAGATTAATCTTAATGGTTTGACATGATGATTATGGCTGTAATTTTATGGATCTAATTTTTTCAACAAGTGGTATCAGAGTCACTCATGTTTAAATCATTAAGATGTATTTTATATTCGATTTGGTTTAATCGAAAACAGAATATGATTATTTTGAATGAAATTCGAATTTTTCAGTCCAGAATATTTTTTTTATTTTAGGATTTATTTAAAAAAACTGGAAAATTTGAATTTTTCGGACTAGGGTTTCAGGGCCGCCGGAAACCGTGTAAATCGGCCGATCTACAGACCGTTTCCGGCGGCGGTTGATGAGGCGTTTTCTTGCCCATAACCAGGCGCCTCACGAAGCATCAACTAATTGTCGAAAAATGTCGCATGAAGTTCCGATTTCGAAGCCCGATCTGCGCCGCCATGGTCGGTCGCATGCTTCAAAAGAATCGGGAAAATCCGGCCGATAAAGGGACGATCTAGAAAGGTGATGGTGCCGTGGTGGTCGCCTCCATGTGCACTATCACTGTCCGGTCGGAATCGGTCGGATGAAGGGCGGCGGCGGCGGCAATGAGTTGAGGAAGAAGATGGGTTAGGGTTTTCTATTTTTGGTTAATTTTAGAAAATTCGAATTTTTTTTTAAAAAAAATTAAATACAGTAATTTTAGATTTGAGAAAATTTTCTGACCCATCACATAATTTTGGATAAAATTTAATTTGGTTATAAACCCAATATTTTATTTTTGGGTTTAAGGTTTAAATATTCAATTTATTCAAATAATGATAAGATTTATTTTATATATTTTAAAATGAATTAATTGAAACATGATGTCGCCAAAGTGACATCTCTTGTGGATTTTAATTTATTTTGAAATATAAAAGGTTTTTGTGTATGTAATTTTTATAAGTATTATTCGGCCCAAAGGAAGTTTAATATTTAATATTATTACATATGCATGTGTGGTGGTAAACATGTGACAGTTATTCGGTTTTATGTAAATAATAAATCGGCCCAAAGGAAGATTTTTATTTTAGATAATATTTATTGTCAGTGTTTGACTACTATGTTAGGATATCACTTACAAGTTAATATTTTGTCCAAAGATAAAATATTATTGGAGTTATCGGTATTCTGTAATGGGGTTTACATTATTTGAATTTATTGATTATTTTATATGGATATTTGTTGAGCATGTAATATTTTTTATTTTTTGTTCTCTGGCTTCAGATTTAATTCCTGCGAATATCAGTTCCAACATCAATTCAATTCCTATGTTAAATGGCTCAAACTTCAAATCATGGCAAGAGAATTTGCTTATAGTTCTCGGAGTCATGGATCTAGATCTTGCGATAAGGGTTGACCGTCCTCCTGCTCTTACCGATAAGAGTACCTTTGATGATAAGAGGGAGTTTGAAAAGTGGGAGAGGTCGAATCGCATGTGTCTGATGATTATGAAGAAAGCTATTCCGGAAACATTCAGGGGCACGATGTCTAGCGACATCACTACAGCAAAATATTTCCTTACAGATATTGAAAAGTGGTTTGTCAAGAATGAAAAGGCTGAAATTGGTACACTCTTGGCAAATCTAATTTCAATGAGGTATAAGGGTAAAGGCAATATCCGGGAGTACATTATGGAAATGTCTCATCTTGCTTCAAAATTGAAAGCACTTAAGCTTGAATTCTCTGAGGACTTGCAAGTGCATTTGGTTTTGTTATCTCTTCCTCAACAGTTTAACCAGTTTAAGGTGAGCTATAACTGTCAGAAAGAGACTTGGTCTCTGAATGAGCTCATCTCACACTGTGTTCAGGAAGAGGAAAGGTTGAAGCAAGATAAGACAGAAAGTGCTCATTTCGCCTCTACCTCAAAAACCAAGGACAAAGGAAATAAAAAGAAGGGTAAGGAAGCTGCAGTTACACAACCTCTAAAGAAACAAAAGAAGGATCCTAGTGATTCTCAAAGTACTGCATGTTTCTTTTGTGGTGGTGAAGGGCATATGAAGACGCATTGCAGTAATTATCACGCTTGGCGTGCTAATAAAGGTATGCTTCTTAATATGGTTTGTTCTGAAATTAATTTAATTTCAGTGCCTAGACACATGTGGTGGATAGATTCTGGTGCAACAACTCACATCAGTGTGTCTATGCAGGATTGCCGAAAACCAAATGATGCTGAAAGATTCATCTATGTTGGTGATGGCAACAAAGTTCAAGTTGAAGCAATTGAAAAATTTAGATTATTGTTAAAGACTGAAATTTATTTGGATATTTTTGAAACATTTATTGTACCGTATTTTAGGCGGAATTTGGTTTCTATTTCTGCATTGGACAAATCTGGTTTTTCTCGTTCTTTTGGAAATGGAATATTCAGTTTGTTTCGTGATTCAAATTTAGTTGGTTCCGGTTCTTTATCAGGCTATGATAATCTTTATTCTTTGGATACTATTTCTTCATTTAACGAATCCCTGCAAATTAACCAGTAAAGGCACTAAAAGAAAATTAATCAGTGAGAATTCAGCTGCGTTATGGCACAAGATATTAGGACATATCTCCGAAAGGAGAATACAGAGACTTGTGTCAGACGAAATTCTCGAGCCTTTAGATTTCACAGATTTTAATATTTGTGTTAATTGTATAAAAGAAAAACAAACCAATAAGAGAAGATTTGCAGCCAACCGGACTTCAGGCGTCTTAGAACTTATACATACTGATATTTGTGGGTCATTCCCTTCGGCTTCTTGGAATGGTCAACAATATTTTATAACGTTCACAGACGATTTTTCAAGATATGGCTTCATTTATCTCATTCATGAAAGTCACAGTCATTGGATGTGTTCAAAAATTATAAAGCTGAAGTTGAAAATCAACTTGGCTTAAAGATTAAAATCATTAGATCTGACCGTGGTGGTGAATACTATGGTAGATATGACGGTTCAGGTGAACAACGTCCAGGACCTTTTGCTAAATTCCTAGAGAAATGCGGTATCGTCCCACAGTACACTATGCTGGGTTCGCCCACTATGAATGGTGTTGCTGAAAGACGAAACAAAACGCTTAAGGACATGGTGAGGAGTATGATTAGTCATTCTACCTTACCAGAATCACTCTGGGGAGAAGCGCTAAAGACTGCAGCATATATCCTTAACAGGGTTCCGACAAAAGCAACTTCCAAAACCCCTTATGAACTTTGGACAGGCAAAAAGCCTAGTCTTAAGCATTTGCACGTTTGGGGATGTCCAGCTGAGGCAAGGCCTTACAAGCCTAATGAAAAGAAACTGGACTTAAGGACGGTTAGTTGTTATTTTATTGGATACTCTGAAAGATCTAGGGGGTACAAGTTTTATGATCCCACAACTAAGTCGGTTTTTGAGTCGGGAAATGCCCGGTTCTTTGAGGATGCCGAGTTTGCGGGGTGGGAGGGGGGGAGATAAAGTTAGAGATATTGTCTTTGAAAAGGAATATGTGAATATTCCCACAGGTGTTTTGGGAATTGATCAGGATATCATTTCTGAACTTGCCCGAGACACAATACAAGACAATATTGGAGATCCTCCCATTCAAGACAATATTCAGGATGAACAAACTCAAGCACCTCCAGAACCTATGCCATTAAGGAGATCCACTAGAGAGAGAAGAAATGCGGTGCCAGATGATTACCTTGTATTTCTTCAAGAACATGAGGTAGACACTGGAATGATGGAGGATGATCCTATCATCTTCCATCAAGCCATGTAAAGTTCTAACTCTCAAAAGTGGATTAATGCCATGGATGAGGAGATAAAGTCTATGAAAGACAATGACGTTTGAGATCTTGTCCCTTTACCTAAAGGTGCGAGGCCCATTGGTTGCAAATGGATATTTAAAACCAAGAGGGATTCGAAAGGTAATGTGAAAAGATATAAGACACATCTTGTTGCAAAAGGCTTTACACAGAAAGAAGGCATTGATTATAAATAGACTTTCTCTCCGATTTCTTCGAAAGACTCTTTCGGGATTATAATGGCATTAGTGGCACATTTCGACCTTGAGTTACATCAGATGGATGTTAAGACATCGTTTCTGAATGATGACATTGATGAA
The DNA here is from genome assembly GCF_033568475.1 of Henckelia pumila. NCBI lineage: Eukaryota > Viridiplantae > Streptophyta > Magnoliopsida > Lamiales > Gesneriaceae > Henckelia > Henckelia pumila. The sequence goes on along the minus strand of NC_133123.1, from coordinate 223,851,522 downwards.
ACAATTTATATGGTGCAACCAGAAAATTTTGTGTCTGAAGATACAAATAATATGGTTTGCAAACTCAAGAAATCCATCTATGGACTCAAGCAGGCATCTCGACAGTGGTATTTTAAGTTTCATCAAGTGATCATCTCGTTCGGTTTTGAGATGAATTTGGTTGATGATTGTGTATACCATAAGTTCAGTGGGAGCAAGCATATTTTTCTGGTTTTATACGTTGATGACATCCTACTCTCTAGCAACGATATAGATATGTTGCATGACACCAAGAGATTTCTAGCTAAGAATTTTGAGATGAAAGATCTTGGTGTTGCATCATTTGTACTGGGTATCCAGATACATCGGGATCGCTCTCGAGGTATGCTTGGATTATCACAGAAAGACTATATCGAGAAGGTTCTCAAGCGATATGGGATGCAAGATTGTAAACCAGGTGATACCCCTGTGGCTAAAGGAGACAAATTCAGTCTCAATCAGTGTCCCAAGAATGATTTTGAGGAAAAGAAAATGTAGAAGATTCCCTATGCATCAGCAGTGGGGAGTCTAATGTATGCTCAGGTCTGTACACGTCCAGATATTGCATACGTGACAGAGATGTTGGGTCGATATCTAAGTAATCCAGGAATGGATCATTGGAAAGCAGTCAAAAGAGTTTTAAGGTACTTACAAAGGAGAAAAGATTACATGTGCTCATGTATCGGAGGTTGGATCAGCTTGAGATCATTAGGTATACTGACTCCGATTTTGCTAGATGCCAAGATAGTATGAAATCTACTTCGGGCTACATCTATCTCCTTGCTGGAGGTGCCATTTCTTGGAAGAGTGCTAAACAGTCTCTTATAGCCTCTTCCACTATGGCAGCAGAGTTTGTAGCATGTTACGAGGCATCCAATCATGGAATATGGCTGCGAAATTTTGTACGGGACTGCGCATTGTTGATGGTATTGACAGACCACTGAAGTTACATTGTGACAATAAGTCAGCAGTTTTATATTCCAATAACAACAGGAGCTCGACGAAGTCGAAGCATATTAACATCAAGTTCCTGGTTGTTAAAGAAAGAATTCAGAGTAGACAATTGTCTATTGAGCATATCGGTACAAACAGGGGCGGAGCCACCCTTGGGCTAGGGTGGGCTCCAGCCCCACCCAATTTTTCAAATTTTTTTTTTTAGTAGTTCTAAAATTTTAAAACAAAAAAATCAGCCCCATGTAAAAAAATTAAAAATAGAACAATCAATTATATTTTTTGGTTGATTTATTGTAGTAGGTTTTGAAATTATGTGATTTGAGATAAATTCGATAATTCTAAAATTATGTCGAATATTTAGTTGCGATAATATTTATTTATGATACATATGAATTTTCAAGTTTGATTTTTTACCCTAAAAACTATTGTTTCGATATTTAGGAAAATAATCAATTTGTTGAAAATTAAAATATTTGAGCTCTTATTGACTTTGCAATTATTATTGAGTTTGTATTACTATTTTTCTAATTAGAAAAAACTGAAAAATCAATGATTATGATATTTGAAAAATGACTGTTTGTTGTAAATTTTTGGGATGATTGAAATTTTCTAACTAGGTATTTTACGAAATGAAAAAAATAAAATTTTAAAAGTTATTTTTAAACCGAAAGAGCATAAATCGACATATCAGGGGCATACATCAATTACAGTCTAGATGGGCAGAAAATATCAATTTCAATCAAAATAACCTACCGAGTTGAATTCATATGAATAATCGGTTCAGTTTATTCAAAATTTTGGTTTTAGATTTTAAAAATATTGGTTAGGTCGCTTTGGTTTCGGCTTTTAATGTAATAGTTTTGTTTACTGAACAAACCTAATATTTATAAAAAAAAATTATTATTGTAAAATTTTATAATAAAATTTTATTGGACAATAGAACTAGATTTGAAAATATATTTTTTAATAAATAATTTAAATTTATATAATTCAATTTTAAACTATAATTTTTGAAGTAGAATTTGATTTTTTTTTAAAAAAATTCTAAAAGATCGAGATCGTTTAATTTGATTACTGATCAAAATAATAGATTTTTTTATTTTTTGGTGTTCATAGTAAAGTTCGATTGATTCGTTTTATTGAAAAAAATTTAATTCAATTTTAAAAAGTTCGGTTTCATTTTAACTGACTTTTCATACATACATACATACATATATATATATATATATAGTCTAACGTGGGCGGAGCCAGCCCCAGGTACTTTTCAATTCTGGCTCCGCCCTTGGGTACAAACTCCATGGTTGCGAATCCGCTTACAAAGGGACTACCACCCAAACTATTTCATGAGCATACAACTCGTATGGGTGTTGTGTCAATTGAGGATATTGATTTTTAGTGGGAGTTTGTAATTTTTTAATGCTTTCCTGTTATAGACATTTTCAAGTTTTGGTTATTTTCTGCAGAAATAAAGTTTCAGTTTATTCACACTCTGATTATGGCTAAAGTTTGATCTCAATAAGGTTTAGTGAGGACCAGTTAGAAATAGACATGTTATGATCACATTGCATGAAGTTTCTATGCTCCACATCCATGTCATAATCCATGTCATTGAATTGTTTTGGCATATGTGACCATTGATGGGTCGAGTTACCATAAATGTAACGAAGGCTGCTTTGATCCTATGTTGACACGATTGATGGACCGGATTTAGCGTAGATACATTCAGTAAAGACAACAGTTTTGAGCTCATAAAGATATTTTCACAACACATAATTATAAGGTTACACATATAGCCCAAGTGGAAGATTGTTAGATCAATTATATTATATGGGCTTATATGTGAATAATTATGCATTGTGGGCTGTCAATTAAGTTAAGTCCAAAATAAAGTGATCAATTAAAGTTTTCAGCTATTGGGCATTAATGTATCTAATACGACGTGAGCCTTTTGATGTGTAGAGACTAAAATATTATTTCTGTTTTTGTGATGGACTGAAACAGAATTAATAGAGATAATTAACAGAATTATCTATATAACCTGGTTATGGTCCCCAGATTGCGCGTATCACGTTTGTTGGAAAACGTGTTCAGATCAATTAAGAATTGATACCCGGTGCAGCGGAAGTTTAAAATTTTTTATTTTTCTATATGGAACGATTCCATATCATGGGTATCAAAAATTTACGATTAAATTATGCAAGTAAAATAATAATAATCACAATTAATAATATTTTACCTCTTCAAGCAACGACTTGATTATGGACACCAACAGAATTTAATCTGCTCTTCTTGTATATCCCGGGAACCGATGGCTTCACGATCAATCACCGGAATAAGGTCCACGAACAAAAAACAGAAATCCTCTGATTGATTGCACTAGAAATCAATCAGAAGTTTATCGTAGAGAATAAACAGATTTGATCTGTTAATTCGGAATGTAATTTTTCACAAAAATCACAGACCGAATTTTCTCAAAAGGGACAGAGGATTTTCGAAAATCCCCTTGAATTATTTTATGTGAATTTCAAAAATTGCTAGAATTAATTGTGTCAATTTTCGAACACTACACATGTATTTATAGATAATTTCTAGACTAGATTAAGTTATAATTGTATTAGGACTCTAACTCCTTAGGGCCCACAATCCATAACTTAAGCCCAACAAGCCAAGCCCGTTGTTATAGAAATTAATATAAAATTTATAATGATTCCGATTGATAAACCGATTTCACCAATGTGCACAGAAACCATTTCTGCACCTTTAAAGTCAAGATAATTTTTCTGAATCCGAATTCAGTGATTTCCAAAAATGTCCATCCCTATGTCATTTTAGGAAATTCCACTCCCTTTTAGTTAAGAAATCCAACTTCTCTTTCATTAAATTTAACTCTTTAAATTTAACTATCTCAACGGGGTTTAGTAATCCATTACTTGTGTGACCCTCAATGGTTCAGGGATATAGCTAGCCGTGGGCTCACAACTCCTTGTGACTCGGAACAACAATTTCCGACTTGCCCAACGAATCATGGTAAGAGCGTCTAGCAACATCGCCCCATGATTCCCTAGGTATCACTGATAATGCCTGCAAGAACCAGTAGATTTTGGTTAGCGTACAGTACGGTCCCTTGATCCAAATATCCCGATCGAATCAACAACCATTGGTGCATCGAGAGTCGTTCGAGATTCGATCACTATGCATTACATCTCGGAGATCAAATAGTGACATCGCATGTGTTAATAGGAAAACCGAGTAACCTAAAACACATCATGTACTCTGGCCAGAGATTTGTCACACTAATATCTCCTCAGATCGCATAGGATATCCACACTCGCAAGTATGTGGTGAATCCTTGACAACAAAGCATCGACTCCTATATGTGTCGTAACTGTACCCAATCCCGACACCTGATGACCCCAATAGAGTCGGTAAATGAGTCAAAGTACAGTACTAGCATATAGAGTCTCAATGATGTTTCAAGTAGTAAGAACTAATGGTGTACAACCAAAACCGCGGACTTTATCCACTCGATAAGTGATAACCACTTTGAAAGTCCGAATAAGGTAGTTCGATCATTCATCATATGAATATCCATTTGCATGATTTGAACATCTCCATGTCCATTACCAATGAAAAGTGGTACTTGACATCACAAATGCTAGTCTCAATCTCGAGCGATCCTTATCAATATTAGTGGACGGCTCAATTGACTAGGAACTGTTTAGAATATACAGTGACTATAAGATGTATTTCATAATAGTGATCTCTCTTTATTCACTATCTCATCTTACTTACACTATAGTATATTCAAGGTCTTTATCAAAATATCAATAGTATATCACAATATAACAATATGAAGAAAGACAAAGAAAATGCCATTAATGAATGTAAATTATATTAAACAAAGGTTGTTTATACATAGAGTCACAAAAGCCCTTAGCCACAAGTTGGCTAACCGGGCACCCACTCTTTCAATCTCCCACTTGCCCTAAAGCCAACTAGTCATACTACGCAATCCCATTGCTTCGCGATGTTTGTCAAACAATGGTCCTGGCAAGGGCTAAGTAAGTGGATCAGCGATATTGTCTGTAGAGGCCACTCTCTCGACAGTGATGTCTCCTCTTTCCACAATCTTCCGGATGATGTGGTATTTCCTCAGTACGTGTTTGGATCTTTGATGAGACCTTGGTTCCTTTGCCTGAGCAACGGCACCAGTGTTGTCGCAGTATACCGGAACTGGACCAACAGCTTCAGAAATTACGCCCAACTTTTGGACGAAATTTTTCATCCAAACGGCCTCTTTAGCAGCACCTGATGCTGCAATGTATTCTGCCTCAGTGGTGGAATCCGCTGTGGTGTCTTGCTTGAAACTCTTTCAAGAGACAGCACCGCCATTGAGCATGAATACAAATCCAGAGGTTGATTTCGAGTCATCCACGCCGCTTTGGAAGCTAGAGTCGGTATAGCCTTCCAATTTCAATTCTCTTCCTCTATAAACCATGAATATATTCTTAGTCCTTCTCAAGTACTTAAGAATATCCTTCACGGCTTTCCAATGCATTTGACCGGGGTTGGCCTGATATCTGCTCGTGACACTCAGAGCAAAGGCTACATCCGGTCTGGTAGATATCATTCCATACATAATACTACCTATGGCTGACGCATATGGTATGTGTGTCATTTTTTCTATCTCTTCGTCAGTCTTGGGACACATAGACTTGGATAGAGAAACTCCATGACACATAGGTAGATGTCCTCTCTTGGACTCATCCATAGAAAACCTTTTCAATATGGTGTCGATGTAGGTTTCTTGAGTGAGTCCTATCATTCTCTTAGATCTATCTCTATAGATCTGTATTCCTAGAATATAGGAGGCCTCACCCAAATGTTTCATCGAGAATCTACCTGATAACCATATCTTTGTTGACTGCAACATCCCTATGTCATTCCCAATGAGTAGGATGTCATCAACATAAAGCACTAAGAACGTCACCGCATCCTTAACTACTTTCTTGTACACACACGGTTCCTCCGGGTTTTTGATGAAACCAAAGTCCTTTATTGTTTCATCAAATTTCTGGTTCCAACTTCTTGATGCTTGTTTGAGACCATAAATTGATCTCTGAAGCTTGCATACCTTATGCTCGCTTCCCATGGATGTGAATCCCTCGGGCTGCATCATATAGATTTCTTCCTTAATGTTTCCATTAAGAAATGCAGTCTTCACATCCATTTGACATATCTCATAGTCATACCATGCTGCTATGGCAATAAGGATTCTTATGGACTTGAACATTGCGACTGGTGAAAAGGTTTCATCATAGTCAACTCCTTGTCTTTGAGTATAACCTTTTGTTACCAATCGTGCCTTGTAGGTAAGTACCTTACCATCAGGCCCAAGTTTTCTCTTGTAGATCCATTTACACCCTATTGGAACAATTCCATCGGGAGGATCTACTAAAGACCAAACTTGGTTTGTATGCATCGAGTCTATTTCCGACTTCATAGCTTCAAGCCATAAATTAGAATCCGCATCAAAAATTGCTTCCTTGAAGTTTCTTGGATCACATCCAATGTCGGGTTCACTTTGATCCCCTTCAAGAAGAAGATCATATCGAATAGGAGGTCTAGAAGTCCTCTCGGATCTCCTAGATATAGGCGTGTCTGTTGAAGGTTCTTGAGGTGTGTGGTCGTTATTTTGTATCTCGGGTTCTTCTCGAATTTCTTCGAGTTTCATCATCTTGCCTTTCTTATCTAATAAGAACTCCTTCTCCATGAAGGTGGCAATCCTCGAAACAAACACTTTTGTCTCATAAGGATGATAGAAATAATATCCGATTGAATTCTTCGGATATCCTACAAAATAACATAAGGTGGATCGACTATCCAACTTATCTCCCACTGTCTGCTTCACGTAAGCAGGACATCCCCAAATCCTTAAGTACGAATACTTAGGAGCTTTGCCATTCCATAACTCGTATGGAGTTTTATCTACTGCTTTAGTGTGGACATTGTTCAACAACAATACCGCCGTTTCAAGCGCATAGCCCCAAAACGAAGGTGGGAGCTCAGTGAAGCTCATCATAGATCGAACCATGTCCAACAAAGTTCGATTGCGACGCTCCGAGACACCATTCAGCTGAGGTGTCATAGGAGGAGTCCACTGAGAGAGAATCCCATTCTCTTTTAGATAGTTCAAAAACTCGGTACTTAAGTATTCTCCACCTCGATCCGATCGAAGTGCTTTAATACTTCTACCTTGTTTGTTTTCTACTTCAGCCTTGAATTCTTTGAACTTTTCAAATGATTCAGACTTATATTTTATTAAATATAAATACCCATACCTCGAATAATCATCAGTAAAGGTAATGAAGTAGGTGTGACCAAATTTAGTACCGATACTAAATGGTCCGCAAACATCTGTATGGATAAAATCCAACAGATTTTGACTACGCTCAGGCTTCCCTTTGAAAGGAGATTTAGTCATTTTTCCTTTTAGGCATGACTCACAAGTAGGTAGAGAGTTAATATCAGACATATCAAACATGCCCTCTCCCACTAGCTTGTTCATCCTCCTTGAGGAAATATGATCTAGCCTAGCATGCCAAAGGTTTGCCGGGTTTTGACTATCGTTTTTTCTTTTATTTGTTGTTACCGGTTTATCAACATAATTAATTGGAATGTTTTTTAATTTTAAGTTATATAGATCGTTTTCAAGTTGTCCATTTCCAATCAAACATTCATTCTTGTAAATATTGCAAATCCCATTCACAAAATTACAAGAAAAACCATCTCTATCAAGTATAGAAACAGAAATAATGTTTTTAACTAAATCTGGCACAAATAAAACATCTATCAAAAATAACTTAAAATTGTTCTGCAAAACTAAATAAACGTCTCCCACTACTTTGGCTTCAACTCTGGAACCATTTCCGAGCCTCAGCTGGGTCTCACCCATCCTAAGCTTACGACTTCTTGTCATCACCTGCAAATCATTGCAAATGTGAGATCCACATTCGGTATCCAATACCCAAGAAGTAGTATTAAGTGAAACATTTATTTCAATGTAAAACATACCCTTTGCAGTTCGCAACTGCTCGAGGTATTTCTTGCAGTTACGTTTTCAATGACCGGGTTTCTTGCAGTGATGGCAAACATCTCCGGATATGTTCACGTTTGAAGCTTTTGTCTTGGCCTTCTTTTGTGGTACAATTTTCTTGGGTGAGGCAGAACGTTTCTTACCCTTTCCACTTGGCCCCTTCTTGGAGTAAGAAGAGGAGCCAACCAAGAGTACCGGTTTATCCTTCTTTAATGTGGCCTCATAAGATACAAGCATATTGACCATCTCTTCAAGGGTGGCCTCTATCTTGTTCATATTGAAGTTCACCATAAATCCGTCAAATGACGAAGGAAGTGAAAGAAGTAACAAGTCCGCGTTTAGTTCATGCTCCAATGTCAAATCGAGTGTTACCAACTTTTCAATGAGCCCAATCATGTGTACCCCATGCTCACGGACCGAAGTCCCATCTCGCATGCGGCATGTCATGAGCTCTTTGACGGTGGCATACCTCTCCGACCTTGACTGAGCTCCAAAAAGTTTCTTGAGGTGCATGTGTATGTCAGCAACATTCACGGCATCCTCAAATCGCCTCTGGAGTTCATCAGACATTGAAGCTTGCATATAGCATTTAGCCTTGACATCATGGTCCCACCATTGATCAAGTTTTGCCAATTTTTCCGGACTTATATTAGCCGGTGCTTCCTTTGGAGGATTCTTTTCTAACACGTAGAAAATTTTCTCCGAGTTTAGAACAATCTTTAATTTACGGAACCATTCCGTATAGTTTGCGCCAGTCAATTTGTTTTGTTCGAGAATTGAGTATAGTGGATTGCGCGAATTCATTGTAATGAAATACTGAAAAGAAACAGACAATAATCAGTGATTGTTTAATTAATTTACTAAGACATAAAATATGGAGAAATTTAATTTTATGAATTTCACTCCCACTATTTTAACGATTTCACTACCCTCTAGTGAAAACGGGAAACTCCTTTCCTTAGTGGGAACATGGAGTCCAATTGACAAATCATAGTCCCGAATAATATCAGCCAACCATAATTTTCAAAAGGTAGAGCCCAATTACTTCCAAAGTAACCCCCATGTTTTTACCTCATGTCCAATAAGGGCCCAATAATATGACGCCGTTTATTGTGACATGTCAAGATAACCCATCAATATTAAGTTGTGATGGACGGTCACCATGTGGATCCCCCAATAATATGAGCCAATCCTATGGGAGTTCCACCCAACTTACAACATGTGTCGATCCAATGTACAGCTTTTCGACGAACGGGCCCCCCCAATAATATGAGCCGGACCGTATCCGCGGGTAGCATCTCATACATTGATCGTTGATGGAAGGTAGGAACATTTAAACAATATTTAAATTCCTTTTTATAAATCTTGATATCAATTTTAAATCATATTTAAAACGAGGGATTTTAATTTTTGAAAATTTGTCAAGGGCAGCGACGATCGCTAATCGCTGCCCCGGGCAGCGACAATCACTGCCCCGGGCAGCGACGATCGCTGTCCGATGTGCCCATTAAATTTTAATTTAAAATTTTTGTTTTTGTTTCAAAAACCCGAGGCAAAAAATTTTGTACAATCGATTAATTTAATCGTTTGATCTGAGCAACCTGGCTCTGATACCACTGTTGGAAAATGTGTTCAGATCAATTAAGAATTGATACCCGGTGCAGCGGAAGTTTAAAAATTTTTATTTTTTTATATGGAACGATTCCATATCATGGGTATCAAAACTTTACGATTAAATTATGCAAGTAAAATAATAATAATCACAATTAATAATATTTTACCTCTTCAAGCAACGGCTTGATTATGGACACCAACAGAATTTAATCTGCTCTTCTTGTATATCCCGGGAACCGATGGCTTCACGATCAATCTCCGGAATAAGGTCCACGAACAGAAAACAGAAACCCTCTGATTGATTGCACTATAAATCAATCAGAAGTTTATCGTAAAGAATAAACAGATTTAATCTGTTAATTCGGAATGTAATTTTTCACAAAAATCACAGACCGAATTTTCTCAAAAGGGACAGAGGATTTTCGAAAATCCCCTTGAATTATTTTATGTGAATTTCAAAAATTGCTAGAATTAATTGTGTCAATTTTCGAACACTACACATGTATTTATAGATAATTTCTAGACTAGATTAAGTTATAATTGTATTAGGACTCTAACTCCTTAGGGCCCACAATCCATAACTTAAGCCCAACAAGCCAAGCCCGTTGTTATAGAAATTAATATAAAATTCATCATGACTCCGATTGATAAACCGATTTCACCAATGTGCACAGAAACCATTTCTGCACCTTTTAATGTCAAGATAATTTTTCTGAATTCGAATTCAGTGATTTCCAAAAATGCCCATCCCTATGTCATTTTAGGAAATTCCACTCCCTTTTAGTTAAGAAGTCCAACTTCTCTTTCATTAAATTTAACTCTTTAAATTTAACTATCTCAACGGGGTTTAGTAATCCATTACTTGTGTGACCCTCAATGGTTCAGGGATACAGCTAGCCGTGGGCTCACAACTCCTTGTGACTCGGAATAACAATTTCTGACTTGCCCAACGAATCATGGTAAGAGCGTCTAGCAACATCGCCCCATGATTCCCTAGGTATCACTGATAGTGCCTGCAAGAACCAGTAGATTTTGGTTAGCGTACAGTACGGTTCCTTGATCCAAATATCCCGATTGAATCAACAACCATTGGTGCATCGAGAGTCGTTCGAGATTCGATAACTATGCATTACATCTCGGAGATCAAATAGTGACATTGCATGTGTTACTAGGAAAACCGAGTAACCTAAAACACATCATGTACTCTGGCCAGAGATTCGTCACACTAATATCTCCTCAGATCGCATACCACACTCGCAAGTATGTGGTGAATCCTTGACAACAAAGTATCGACTCCTATATGTGTCATAACTGTACCCAATCCCGACACCTGATGACCCCAATAGAGTCGGTAAACGAGTCAAAGTACAGTACTAGCATATAGAGTCTCAATGATGTTTCAAGTAGTAAGAACTAATGGTGTACAACCAAAACCGCGGACTTTATCCACTCGATAAGTGATAACCACTTGGAAAGTACGAATAGGGTAGTTCGATCATTCATCATATGAATATCCATTTGTATGCTTTGAACATCTCCATGTCCATTACCAATGAAATGTGGTACTTGGCATTACAAATGCTAGTCTCAATCTCGAGCGATCCTTATCCTTATTAGCGGACGGCTCAATTGACTAGGAACTGTTTAGAATATACAGTGACTATAAGATGTGTTTCATAATAGTGATCTCTCTTTATTCACTATCTCATCTTACTTACATTATAGTATATTCAAGGTCTTTATCAAAACATTAATAGTATATCACAATATAACAATATGAAAAAAGACAAAGAAAATGCCATTAATGAATGTAAATTATATTAAACAAAAATTGTTTATACATAGAGTCACAAAAGCCCTTAGCCACAAGTTGGCTAACCGGGCACCCACTCTTTCAACATTCTACTATCTCTAATCCCCATTATTAGAATAGAACCAGAGAGAAAGTAAAGGGCTCGAACACGTAGATCTGGAAGATCAACCAGCCGTTCTCTACAGATTTTTACAGATTTAAGACCATGGCTTCAGGTATGCTTCCGCTTTAAGTTTTTAGATTAATCTTAATGGTTTGACATGATGATTCTGGCTGTAATTTTATGGATCTAATTTTTCCAACAATTATCTATGGAGTGGGTGTGTTTGTGGCATTTATCGAATAATGAATCCTTCCTTGAAGCATGAAAAGAGTCGGAGTGTGACTGGCTCACCCGATACTTGCTTGGCTGGAATAGGTTAATTATAGTTAATAAAGTATTGATGAGTAAGGAATATGACATTGGTGGTCTTAGTAACTTCGTGAATGGAATGAATGAATGACTTCTTTCAAAAATAAGGATTTTCTGTTAATACCTTTTCTGTTTTCAGTGTTATTGTGTCCTATTCCTATCGTGGTCGCTCCTCGTTTGGTTCACTAGCATGGTGGTTCATAAAAATATCGCCGATGGAGGAGAGTCTTTCACCACTATGATCAATGTTGTTATAGCTGGCTTGTAAGATTTTCGATTCTCATACTTCGAGTTTGATATATTTAGTGATACTGCTTAGAATTTAATGAAATGAGAATACATACAGAAATACGCATCATACATTTTTCTTTAGTGATCATTTATGGTTAAGCTATAACATTGTATTATAATCATGCAAGAAAACTAAAATTCTTGTGTTAATATTCAGATCACTCGGGCAAGCAGCACCTTATGTCACATCGTTTCTTAGAGCCAAGACGACGACTTATTCTATTTTCCAGATGATTGAGAGAAACACAATGAGTAAAAGCAGCTCCGAGAATGGAAGGAAACTGCGCAAACTAGAAGGCCACATCCAATTCAAGAGGAAAGTCAACATGTTCTGTCGTTGCATTGTTATTTTCCATTAAGTTGAATAAGCTGTTTTCATTGTTATTGTTCTTGATGCATCTAAAGTTCTTTTCTGTTATGTTCCATAATCCGATGCAGGCTTCGTGATCTGAAGCAGCTAGGTGAGTTTGGAATTTCGTACTTTATGAACTTGGAATTTATTGTTATTGGTGCTTGTGTTGAAATGATGCTTCTTTCTTTGTTGATGCAAGGAAATACTTGTATCTTTCTTGTTTCCAATTCCCTAGTGTTTCTAATATTTTTTAAACTGCCACCAACCCCTTGTGTGCGTGAAACCTGCCAAAATGAACATGAAATGAACGTTTTTATCCTTCTTCTTGGTGGAAAAGAAGGAGGTGGCCCAACAGGATGCAGAGAGATCAAAGTTAGTGGTGGCAAAGGGCCGAGCAAGAGAGCAGGGCTACCACTATCAGGGCTGAAGGGGAAAGTGAGTCTGCTAAGCTGATTTCTGATGCAACTGCTGCTGCAGGAATGGGCCTGATCGAGCTGAGGAAGATCGAGGCCACCAAGGAAAATGCTGCTACCATGAGCAGGAATAGGAATGTTATGTACATGCCTGGTAACAATAACATGCTTCTTGGTATATGAATGAGGTATTAGTCTTTTTTGGATGTCTTAGATTGAGATTTGGATTAATGGAATCTTATTTTGTTCGACAACGTGTCTTACACGCAGGGAAATTCTACACATTGACAACAGGGTCGAACGAGAGGAGATGGGAGAAGATGAAGGATAGGCTGAAAACCACCGTCGAATCCTTCCAAATTTTCAATGTGTAATAGTGAATCTTTTTGTTGATGATCATTTTGATTGTTCGAACACTTGGTTTGCTTTAGTTGAATACTGAGGTCATACGACAGTTTTAGTAACATTTAACTTATGCACCAGAGTTTGTGTCAAATTTTCCTAATTGAAAAGAATTATTTTTAGTACTCATCAACTTTATGGATATTCTGCTTTGAGATCGATTTTATTTTCACTGATGGCTTCACCAAATTTGTAAAATCTAGATTTATAATTGGATCCCAAAAAATATGTATTTTGAAGCTAATTTTAAGTAAAAAAATATTAGTTTTCATTTTTAAAGGATTAGTTTTTCTGTCAAAATTATTTAATCTAATGTATGCTAATTTGACTTAGATAAAAAAATGGTATTAGTTTTATTATTGAAAGTATTAGTTTTTTAATCAAAAATATTACTTTGGAATGTATGTTAATTTGGAATGTATGTTAATTTGACTAAAAATATTACATTGCAAATGCCGATGCAGAATCTTTACGTGCTGGTTTATTCATGTAGTTTAAGAATGAGGAGGCAACAGGTCCCAGTGTACTGCAAGAGTGGTTTTTCTTGGTATGCCAAGCAATAATTGTTAGCAACTAATATGAGAAGTATTTTTTTTTTTGAGAGATAATATGAGTATTACTTTTGGCAAAAGTAATAGTTTTTATTATAAAAGTATTAGTTTTTATATCAAAATTATTACTTTTAACGTATCTTACTTTGAAATAAGTAATATTAATTTTTTGTCATAAGTATTAATTTATGCTAAAAGTATTAGTTTTTATTTCAAAAGTATTATTTTGTAATATATGCTTATTTGACATAAAAAATATTATTTATTTAGTAAACAATATTAAATAGTAATTTTTTGTAAAACGTATTATGTTTTATGCTAAAGGTATTAGTTTTTATGTAAAAAAATATTAATTTGTAATATATGCTTATTTGACATTTACGTTTTTTGTAAACGTCATAAAATATTATTTTTTGGTCAAAAATATTAGTTTTTGTGCTAAATGTATTAGTTTTTATGTCAAAAGTATTACTTTCAACGTATGTTTATTTGACATAAAAAATATTTTTTTTTTCTCAATAGTATTAGTATTTATGGTAAACGTATTATTTTTTCAGTCTGAAGTATTAATTTTAACGTATGCTTATTTGACATCAAATAATACTTATTATATCAAATTATACACGTTAGAAGTAATATTTGTAACATAAAAAAAATACTTTTGATCAAAGCAGTAATACTTTTAACAGAAAAACTAATACTCTTTACGTCAAATTTGCATACGTTCGAACTAATATTTTTCACATAAAAACTAATATTTTCACAGCAAAAGTAATACTTTATATGTCAAATTAGCACACGTTAGAAAGTAATACTTTTCACATAAAACTAATACTTTTGACCAAAAAATAATACTTCTCACAGAAAAAGTAATTCATTTTATGTTAAATTATCACACGTACAAGACGTCATAGATTATATCAGACTTGATTAATCTATACTTATACATATGTATTCAAAACATGATATATATATATATATATATATATCATATATATATATATATATTACACACACATTGATAATTTTTTGCCAACATCGATTTAATATAAGGTTTTTTTAGCTGAGGGAGGAGATTGTAACCGAAGATAACATCTATTTTAATAAATGAAGGTGTTTTTTTAAATTTATATTTGATCGAAGCTATCTGTCTCAATTTGTATGCTTTTTAAACATAATTTTATCATTGAAAAGTTAAATACTTAAAATTTCATAACCAAATATGAAGAATTTCAATAGTTAATGGAATCGCGCTAGTGATTAAATTACTTGTGTCTCATAACCTTTAAGTATGACATTGAGATATTTCCAATTTTCCAAATATTTTGATGCAGAGAAAATGCAAATGGTCTTCATGAACTTGTGACAAAAAATTAATAATTGTAATCAAATAAACATTATTAAAAATTAATATTTTTGCATTTTTGAGAATTTAGTACTTTTGATAAAAAAATAATAATTTCATTCAAATAAACATAAATTACAAATTAATACTTTTGAACTAAAAAATAATACTTTATAATAAAAACTAATAATTTTGACATTAAAACTAATATTTTTCAATCAAATAAGCATATATTACGAAATAATATTTTTGACAATATTTTTTGCCCGGAGAAAAGGCCATTACATCTACACAATTTCATGCTCTCCATCGCGATGATGGCTTTGACAAAAGCAGGTAAAGCTCCACAAAAAAGGCAACTTAATTGTTAGTATCACCTTGGAACTTAAACCTGACATTTTGACAAGATACATAAAATATTTTTAGAAAAATATTGTAAATTTTGCATAAAAATAGAAGTAGGGAAGGGAAATAGCAAATCACTCACGAGCAGTATCATGAGAAACATATCCAAGTCCAAATGTAGAAGCTATTTGTTTCAATTTGTATTCTTTTTAGACATGATTTTATCATTGAAAAATTAAACACTTAAATTTTCATAAACAAATCTGAAGAATCTCAGAAGTTATATATATCATCAACTTACACAAAGCTGACGAGACATCAGCAGCCCGTAGTCCTATCCGTAAACCAAACATAAATGACGAGACAAAAAAAATTGGAATGAGATGTACCGCATGGTTAGATTCTCAGTTTCTGGTAAAGCAATGTGGGTTCTGCAGTTCTTGCACATATCACAATCGACCTTAATACCCTCCCCATTTGCATAATATCAAGTCTAAACAAGAAACAAGAGTTTAATCTGTCAAAAAAGAAAGAAAAATAAGTTCAAGAAAGGAACTCTTTTTGAAATTTAGCTTATTTCGTCGTTGAATGGAAAAGATATTGAAGAAGCACCGATTCCTGAAAACGGGGACAATTCCAAACAGAGGAAAGTTTGAGCAACATCAACAATGTAAATGGGTTCCGACAATGGCAAGTTTTTCCTTGGGATGTCCAAGAGATGCCTTGGTGATGCATTGTATTCCCGTACTGTTAGGATTTCCTCATAGGTTGGATCTGTTTCTCATTTAATCAAAATGCTTTCAAACCCAGCTATAACCTGGTTCTTTGGCTACTCTCTGTTTGTTCATTATACTTGCAACATCTTTTACATCATCCCATCTATCCAACGATGAATACATGTTGACTAGAAGTGCATATGGGGCAGAATTATTTGTGTTCAAGCGAAAAAGCTCCTTTGCTGCCCTTCTTGCTAACTTCACATTAGCATGAACCCTACATGAACCAAGCAAAACCTCCCAAATAATAGGATCATCTTTGCAATGCATCTTACCTATGATTAGGTCAATCTCATTGAAGCGGCCAGCACGGCCCAGGGAATCAATAATGCAAGTGTAGTGATCCCTAAGTGGTTTTATACCATGTTCTTGCTGCATTACATTGAAGATTTTAACCCCAGCATCAACCAATCCAGAATGACTGCAGGCGGTCAAAACAGAGACCAAGGTTATAGAATCAGGTTTTACGCTAGCTTGAACCATGTTTTCAAATAAATTTATCGCTTCCTCTCCATGCCCATTGTGGGCATAACCGTGTATCATCTCATTCCAGGTTACTGTGTTTTTGCACGGCATCATATCAAAAAACCGCTTAGCTCCCTCCACTTCACCACATTTCGAATACATATCAATCAGAGAAGTTCCTACATATACATCACTTTCATATCCATCTTTCAGTATCAAACCTTGAACCTGTTTCCCTCGAGACAAAGATGTCAGAAACGAACAGCAGTTTATTATGATAGCATAAGTGAACTCAGTTGGTGGCATCCCTTTGCATAGCATTTGTTTGAAGAATGTAAAAGCTTCGGTTTCCAAAGAATGAAGGGATAAACCTGCAAGCATTGAATTCCAGCAAACTATATCAGATTGTGGCACGTCAACAAAGATACGTTTTGCAACTTCTAGTTTACCACATTTTGAATAAATACAAATAAGTCCATTGGCAACATAAGGATCAGAAAAATGCTCAGTCTTCAACAATGAAGCATGGATCTGCTTTCCAGCCTCCAAAAGTCCCATTTCTGCACAGGAAACGAGAACAATTGCAAAAGTTGTGCAATCAGGTCTCATGTTTCTGAACTGCATTTCTTTGAAAAGGATCGCTACCTCATGATGGTACTCATTTCGTGAATACCCCGAGAGCATAGCATTCCAACAAGTCAAACTTGGTGATGATATACGATCAAATATCTGACGGCCGGTATCAACATCCCCAATTTTGGCACAAGCAGCAACCATGTTAACATTAGTAACTTCGTCAGGCTTAAACCCACGTCTCTGCATCAGTTCAATGCACTCCACTACACTACCCATATTGTGTTGCTGACCATATCCAGCAATCATAACATTCCAAGAAATGATGTTCACTTCAGACATGCTGTTGAACAACATTTCAGCTGACTCCATATTTCTGTGTTTTGTATACATATCTAGCAATGAATTATTTACATGAAGATCTCTTGTGAATCCCAGTTTGATAACATGTCCATGTATTTGTTTCCCATTCAGGTTACGCAAATTCCTATCACCATTATTATTTTCAAGAAAATTTTCAGCCGCAGATTTAGAACAAACACTCAAAACACTGGAGATTGAGACACTATCAATGACCCCATTTTCATGCATTAACTTAAACATGCCAAATGCTTCATCAACATGATTTGCTTCCACTAACCCCTCCATCATTACAGTAAAAGACACTTCATTATGTTCCGGTAAGCCCCTGAAAACCACAACAGCTTCTGAAACAAAGTCACACTTCATGTACATTCCCAGCAAAGCATTGCCCACGTACACATTCCCATCTAGCGCAAGCTTCATAGCAACTCCATGACACTCCCTGCCACACCCCACATCGCCCAGAATCCCACAAGCGCTCAAAACAATTGCTAAGGTAAAACGGTTGGGCACCAAACCACCCATCCTCATATGATAAAACCACTCCAAGGCCATCCCTTTGTGACCATTGCGTGACAAGGCGCCAATCATCAAATTCCAACAAAGGGTATTCCTCTCGGGCATGCGACTAAATATTTCATACGCACTCCACAAGTCATCTGCTTTGCAATACGAGTCCAAAATAGGTTGATACGAGAACAAGTTTCTTACAGGCATTAGGTTGAACAGGTTGTGGGCTGCCGCTGTATCCCCACATCTTGAGTAGAGCTCAATGAGGCGATTGATAAGATAAATGTTTGAAAAATTGCTGGTGCGAAGTATATAAGCTTGAAGAAGTTTACCAGCCCTTTGTGCCTTGTGATCAACGCATAGCTGCAACAACTCCACAATAAAAGACGCATTCTTTTTCTTCATTCCAGTCGACACGCAGGCCCCCGCTTTGGAACCATGCTTTACCTATCTGCCGCGTCTAAACTTAGAAGGTTGTCTAAACTGAGAGTGAACCTCAGAATGAACGGCGGCGGGATAGATTCCGACAGCCATGAATTCAAGAATGCGGAGGAAGAGTTCAAGAAGCTGAAGATATCCCAGCATTGTCAGCGGCGGGATATAGTCGTGTTTAAAAACAATTTATTTATTTATTTATTTTTTTTGTTTCTTAAATACCTTTTGATAAACCTTATTTTTTTCAGTTCTTCAAAGAAAAATAATATTTAATAAAAATATGATTTCTCTTATGTTTAGTGATATGTAATTTTTGAATATAGAATTATATGAGTACTAGGTACCAAATCATATTCTAAATAACATTTTAGAATTTTATCAAAAACCAAATTGAAATTCTGAATCCATATATTTTCCAATTTTGATTAAAATCTATAAGCCATGGAAACCGAAAATTTCGAAAGTAATGGAGATGAGATTCGAGATGGAGAAACATTTACTGATCAATATCATTTGTTTGAAGATATCACAATCAAAGTCCTGGACAATTTCATTACATTGTTGTAATTGTGTACGTGTAGTTATAAAAAAATATATATATCATGAACTAGGTAACAAGTCACTTCAAGGCTCAAGCCGAGCCTAACAATGAAAATTCCAAGTGCACAACAAAAAATATGAAGAAAATTTACTGATCCTACAAAATCTGATCTTTCATCCACAAAATCCAAGAATACGTAAACATCGTTTGTTGAACTCCTACGCTCACTCAATGATAATCAACGTTACGGCATCTCGAATCTCGTCCCCCTTTCCTCCACAAGAGATTTTTCCTGTCAAAAAGGTTTCCAAGAGACAAGAGGAATTAACGTAACTCGCATTGCACAGAGTTAGTAAGTGATACACAATAGGACTATTCTGGTAACCATCTTACATTTCTAGCTGCAGCATATCATTCATACTCACTATTGCGGCCGAATTAGCATGTATCTATCACATGGTATTGTTCAGATAGTCAATAGCAGGGTCTGGTTTCAAGAAGAAATAGAAACAAAAACACGGAATCTTATGTATTTGAATCCCAAATTATCGCCACATTTGATGCAGTATACATCCGAAACCACCGTGTGACTTACATGGATCCAAAATAATTGTCGACGTAGATGGTCTACTTCCACAAGAGAGCATTACTAAAGTTTTTCAAGTAACTTTGGTCTAAAACTATAAACTGGCTTGTGGAATCTAATCGAAGCCATCATCAAAACTAACAATTTACGAGCACGAGAGATAAATTCCTCTTTTTCTGGTTTGGAGAAAAGATCTTACACTGTGAGGAACCTACCGATTGTTCGACCAGGCTGTGGCTGCCAGAAAGAAAATGAAACATATAGGTGACGAAAATCTAGAAACATGGCATATGCCGTCACAGTACATAATGGAGAGAAGCTGGTGTACATGGTATATAATATATATGTGATCAATGTAATGTGACAGATTGAAATCTAACCTCCAAACAATACTTTTTTGAATTCACAGCCTTTTAGAGGGCAAAAAAATGTACATAATGAGTTCAATTTCAAAAAAACCTTTTCAAGAGAGTCGATTTCCGAAAACATCATCTCAATGATCTAATCTTATCCATAAAGTGAAAGGGATATCTTCATAAACAGCTCAAGACATATAACAAGGAACATTGCAAACAATCCCTCCGCAACAAGTCTGTCCCAAAAACTTAAATCTGATTTTTTTTTTTTTTTTTTTCATTTTGCCCTCACTGGCTCTATCCTGGATGTTATATGCAAGTACTCTCGATTTCAAAATTCGAGTCAAGGGTTCGCAATTAGTATAATCAGAATCATATATATGTACTAACAAGAACTTCATGAAATAGGCCTAGCTACTCCCAACTCCAAGAAACGCAATCCCAAGTCAAAACAAAACTACCTAAGATTATACCATTTTTCATTTCACAATCAATCACGAAACAGAGCCACAATTCGTCATTCCTTTCCATACATCAGTAGACAAGAAGGAAAAAAAAAAAAAAGAAATGGAACGAAATGTACCATGGAACCGGGGATTACTGGAAAGGCAATGTGGGTTCTGCAGTTCTTGCACATATAGTATTCTGAGTCTTTCAAAATCGATGCTAAACACTCTTCCCATTTCCAGAAATCCAAGCCTAAACAAGAAATTAACAAGAGTTTAATCTATAAAAAAGGAATAAAGAAAAGAGAAATAAGTTCAATTCTGGAATTTAGCTTATCACCAAGTCGAATGGAGAAGTGATTGAAGAAGCGCCGATTCTTGAAAACGGGAACGGTTGGAAACTGCGGGAAGAAAATGAAAGGTTGATGAACGGAAATGTGAAGAAAGAATCACTGGGAAATTTTGTTTTGATTGGAGGGAAGAACAGATTATATTATTTAAAATATTAGATAAATCTAAATATGTGTTTTTATCTTTGCTCTCTCTTCTTCCCCCATTTTTTTTTATTCTTCTACCTCGTATCTCTCTTACCATAGTTATGCGCGTTTTCTAGTTTTTTTTTTCTTGAATATTTTAAACGAAATCATAAATAGACTGATTATCATTGATTTTTACTACATATGGACTGATTTTTAATTCATATGGTGTAAGGTCCAAAAATATTAAAAAATTAATTACGGGATTTTATATTTAAATTTTGAATAATTTAAGATTTAAATTATGAGTTTGGATATTAAAAGGATTTAATTTGAAGGTGAAATCCGAGCAGGGACCAATTTGTAAATATTGAGAAGTTCAAGGACTAAAATGCGATAAGGTCCAAAATTATTTAATTTTAATTCAAGAATATTTAATTTGAGAATATTTAGAGTTTAGAATTAAATTCTCGTATTCTTAAATTATTTAAGATTGAAATTGAATTACATCGCTTGTCCGATGATTGATTTGCAATTATATCAAAGTTCAGGGACCAAAGCGCAATTTTCTTGCAACTTGCTATGTAAACGTGTACTTTAGATAGAAATCATCATAATTCTTCAGCCCATAATCAGATTGCACGAGAGAAAGGGAAAGAAAGGGTTCTAAGCAATTTTTAATCCTTTCAAGCTTTGATATATTTTGATCCGCCCGATAGAATTTTCGATTGATCGTATATTTGCGATCACCGCTCCGAGTGCTACATTTTGACTTAAGTTTTAAGAATTTCTACCATGTTTGAATTTTAAGATGCTGCTAAATTAAGATTTGATTGTATATACGTATTCTAGTATATACGAAGATAGCATATCTAAGACGGATCGAGAAAAGATCGTCGTTTGAATATGTTTATGATTTTTCAAAGATTTAATGAAATTCTGAATTTTGGGGCTGTTATATACGTGAATAGGCTGCTGAAATTAGTGATGTTATAGTATGTTGATGATAGAAATATTGATGTTATGCCTTTGGAATGACCGTCTTCGAACCGTTACGCCGCCGGTTTGCATTTTAATCCGATTTCAGTTATAGATTGAATTTGGCAATGAATATCAGATTTTATAATGATATTAAGCATTTTGTGCACTTCATTTCAGTTGGAAATTGAAGTTATTGAAGTCGAGTCGTCGAGTTCCAGTCGTTTGAATATTGAATCAGAAATGGGAGCAACAAAGGGCTTGAGCAGATTTGGAAGAGCAGAATGTTGATAGTTTGTGACTGATCAAGACTTGCATCAGTTCAGATACTTGAATAAGATACTTGATTTCCGATACTTGAATCAGAATAAAGGTATGAATAGACATTAAATAAGATGGGAAGAATAACTCGAGATCGTTTATGATTATCGAGTTTCCTAAAATCGCATACTTAATTGTTTATATGTTTTCATGTGATTTGATGTTTGTTATTGCTTGGCTTGATTATTTAAGTTGATTGTTCAAGATGTTTTACAGTATTTAATGCATACAGATTGTGTTGCATTCATCTTGAACCATACCTTGATAAGCACAGAGGGCTGAATGACCTAGAGTGCAGATGAAGTTTGAAGGGCTATAATTGAGTGGCACGAAATGTAGATTTACTTTCAGAGCTAGATGACTCACTATAGTTGCACCAAAGTTATGGGAATTGAGATATTTAACGCCACCTGGATTGGATAAGTTGGTGGTCGGTGAAAGATTTTATTTCCCCGGGATCCCAAGAACTATGATTTATTGATATCAAATTTGATAACCTATTCTTTGAAACATGCATTGCATTTATGCATTAACCTAGAGATTTCTACGGTTTAGAATATGCGTTTATAAATGCTAGCACGTTATTGTATTCCATTCAAGATATGAATGTGTTTATATGATTGATTTGATATTGCTGTAGACGAACCATTATGCTTTAAGAATTGAATATGCTTTTATGATTTACATGTTCTTACATGTTTGTGATTTAAGATTATTACAACATATAGATTCCATATGCTTAAATAATGTATATGCATATCGTTCATACTGAGATTTATTCTTACCAGAGTTATCCGACTATTGTTTTGTTTGTATGTGTGCATTGCATCAGGTTGGGGCATAAGCAAGTAAGACATGTCTTGGATAACTCGAGATTGAAAGATTAGAAGTGGTGACTCGGGTTTTAAGCAGATAACATGTATTGTATGAATTATTGAACATTCTAGAATACAAAGAACTTTGTACATGTTTCTACTTAATGAATCCTAGTTTATATTCAAGAATTAATGTATTTTAAATGCTAGGATTGATATGTAAATGCATGTATAGTATCTAGCAGCTTGGCATAGATTGAGTGATTGCATTTACCATTTTTCCAGATTTTAGAACTTATGATTATTGATTTTATAGCAGGGCACGTACCCCGTGCATATGTTGGGTAAGGGTCCGTGTACTCTACTGTATCAGAATTTCTTCAGAAATAAGAAGGCACGAACCCCATGCATGCCCCGTGCACATGTCCGTATAGCATACTGTTTCTGAAACTATGTAGCAAAAGAAATGCACGGACCCCGTGCCTACCTCCGTGTAGGGGTCCGTGTGGTTGAGTTTGAAAATAGTAGCTTCAGAACTTTTAAACCATGGGCACGGACCCAGACACGGAGGGGGGCACGGGGTCCGTGTACCTTATATATTTTTCTTGTGCGTGCAGATTAATGCACGGACCCGAGCACAGACATGTGCACGTAGTCCGTGTACTTTTAAAAAAATAATTTTTTGTTGTCTTGATTTAATTATCTTACGTTAATGATGATTAATTGTGAATTTTTCCTAAGAAAAGATTAGCAACCGAGGTCCCCACAACAGGTGGTATCAAAGCGAAAAGTTCTTGGACTAAGATAGAAGTGAACGGGGTAGATTGAGTCGCATGCATTTATAGTATTGCATGATTATGCTTTACTTGAATTGAAAAATTGGATGCGACATGACTTATTGATTTAAACAATGCTTGCTTTACTGATATGAGAATTACATGCTTATAGGCTGATATGTATGCATGATTTATTGAATTCATGAGAATAAGTGAATTCGTTGCAAGGATGTGTAGCATGAGATTATATGTTATACTGAATTGTATTTCATAATCTTTGTATTATATGTTGCTTTTGTTATAGAGTAAAATAGATTTTGAAGACAAAATAAGTACCTCAGACAGAACAAAGCAGTAATGAGGTAAGTTTTGCATCGATAGATATGATGATTGCATTGAGGAGTATGTTAGTTGAATAATTCCAGAGCTATTATTCACCAACTCAAAAAGATACAAATGTGCTATGACTAGAAAGAGGTTGAGTTGAAGAGCTGGATCAGTTGTTCAAGTGAAGAAGATTCAGATGAACATAGAACCAGCCTGATTATATATCAACTTCATGCATTAATAAAAGTTGGTGTATTGTGAAGAAAATATAACTGAAAAACAAAGCTACTAAAATGGTTTGGAAGGTAAGTAAACATAATTGTTTCGTTCTGTATTTGATAGAGAATATAGAAAAGTAGAATTTTCCAAACAGAAGCATAACAACTTGAATGAGTTGATTGAAGCTAGTGACAGAGCACAGAAATCACGAACCGGTTGTATGAGGCAGAGTGAAAGTTTATTCACGCCTCTGTCATTCAGAAGACTATAATCATCACCTCCAATATAGATTTCATAGCAGTCTAGCTATGAAGTAAAAGATAGTGACAACATCAGCAAAGATCGATTAAATTTAAGAGTCAGTAGTTCAAGAAAGATGAGAATAGCATCCTTAGCTGAAACAAATTAAGAAGAAATCCGAACATAGAACAGTCATCGGCAAGAAGAAATTACAGATTATTTGGCTCAAACTGCACAAGATAATAAGACTGCAGGTAATTGAAGTAATTGTAGTGAACCTTCTTATATATATTGATTGCATTGCATACATTCATAGATCAGTGATTTGTTATGTTACAATCTATATCTGTTGAGCCTTTATTCAGTGTAATTGTTGAGATTTTGCCTTTGAGTAGATGAAAAGCATTTGAATCGTTAGACAGAAAAGATGAAAGACAGATTTAAGGAAATAAGATTGAATTCGATCATATAAAATTGAGATACTAAGCTAAGATGCATTAAGATATTTATGCAATAACTGAGTACCAGTTAACAACTGATTGAATTCATGCAATGATTAAGCAATAGAAAGGATTAGAAATTTATGATATGAGTTTTAGGAAATAAGAGTTCTTTTATTTCGGTACTGATTATATAAAGATTAAAGTAGAAGAATGTCGGAAGAATTCTAGTCGATGTACTAAATTTGTATAGAACTAACATAGAATTGACAGATATGCCAGTGGTTAGACTATACAGAAATTATTCAGATGAAAGATTCCGACCTTTCTACAAAATGAAAGGAGTTTTAGATAGAGTGGTGCTTAGTACGACAGACTTATGACAAGTCGTATAGAAGAGCACTACTTGAGCTGAAGAACTCCAAAAAAAGTTAGTATATTAATTCGAAAAGACTTATCTTAGTACCGAAATGATTATTAATTCTAAGACAATAATTTAAGTTGAAAAGATGATATTTGACTATTGTCAAAAGGGAATTAATAGATAAACTCATATCAAGAGAAAATAAGAAAAATCAGTTACAGTTGAGCCTTCTCTTCAATTTTGCTGAAGCTATTACATCATAAAAATCATGATTCTTGAATCTCTTGATATCGATTCTGAGATTTTTATTATTCGAACTCGATCGATTTTTATTGACTCTTATTTATTTGTTGGAGTCTGATTTGATTTCTTTTGTTTTGAGTTTTATGATGCAAGTGAGGTGGTCTCACTTAGCTGATGTTGTCATTCAAAATATGTCATTTTGGATGACCTTGATTTGAGCCAATTCCTTCGAGTTGAGATTCGAGAATTGTTGATCATTTAATGTACATATTCAGTGTATTTTGAAGTTTTGGCTTGTAACCGATAAAAATTTGGATATAGAGTACCAACAAGATTTATGGGTTGATTACATGATTTGCTAATAATTGGGACATAGAAAGAAGAGTTAGATGACTGCTTGATCGATTGAGTACATATTTGTACTTTTTGTACTTGAGTTTCTAGACACATACTCAAATAATGAAAATTGTTGCAATTCAAACTAAATTAGAGTGGTTTAGAAAGATTAAAGCAACATTGATATTAAGCAATGAAAATTCGATTGAGAATGCTAGATTAAGATATGAAACAAGACAACAGATCAAAGTGGATGGAATTCGAAGTGAATAATTGTTTGATTATGCCAGATATTCTAAATATGGAATATCAGATCCTGAAAGAGGCATACTACAATAGATTTCATATCCATACAGTTGTTCGAATTATATATGAATTTCTTGAGAAGTAGTATTGGTAAAAGAAAATGAAAGCAAATATGACATAATTGAAATTGCAAATACTAAATTTACAGAAAAAGAAGCAGAAACGAAGAAAACAGAGGGTTTGTGTAACATATTAGTTATTTAAAAGCCGAAATAAGATCAACTTTTCGCAAGATTTTAGTTCGAAACTACTCAAATCGTCATGATTTTGCGATTTAGATGGTAGTAGATTTCGACAGATTCAAGAATATGTTGTATTTGATATGGTACATACATAAAGAGATAGCTGTTAAAAAGTTAGCAAGATAATAAGATTACATGAATTATTGAAATCTATTGTCAAGATAGAGACTTTAGATTTGTTTTCTAGACTGTGGCACTGATTATAAGATGTTTTGATTGTTTGGTTGTATGAGATTTCATTATACAATTTCCCGGTTAATGGGCTGTCAGATGTGACTATCCATATTTCCGAGGATATGCTCAGAACTATAGTACTAGATTCGGTATTAGCTAATTGACTTTCTGCCACTTTAGATAATAAGGAAAGCATATTTTCTTTATATTGAGACAGTATTACAGAAGTATCAGTTATCAGATCAGATATGATTTGAGAAGATACAGAGAATGTTAAGAGTGATCTGAACAGAACAAGAACAAAACAGAATCAACAGAGTTAGCACAAGAATAACAGATACAGATTGTGATGTTTGAAAAGAATAATCAACAAGAAATTCATTTTCAGAGCACTATCCAATTCAGAAAGAGATTTCAGATATGATCTAATTATAGATCCTTGTGAGTATTTAATCTAGCTTATTGATTCATACTCAATCTCGAATTGTCACATAAATCAAATGTGCTTAAGAACATCAGCTAGAATTTTTCCTGTGACTTCAATCAGATAAAGCAGAAGCCGATAAGATTTTGATCTAAGCCGAATAGCCGATGCAGATTTTTATCAATAGAAAGAACATCTCAGATATAAGTTACTCAGTGACTACAGAACAATGAATGAGCTATGATTGAAGAAGAGATTAGATAGAAAAATAAGAGAAGATATCAGAACATATATCTAAAGCTTACAGAAATGAAGTAATTATTACTTCAGTCAGATATACAGTCTAGAATATTCAGCAATAAGATTGAATGCGATTTCGAGGACGAAATCATATCTTAGAGGGAAGGAATTGTAAGCCCGAAAATATTAAAGAATTAATTACAGGATTTGATATTTAAATTCCGAATATGAAAAAATATTAATTTGAAGAATTTAAGAAATTAGAAATTTAATTTCGGGTCGAAAGTATTTAATTTAAGGATTTTCGGATTTTAAGATTTTCATATCCGGAATTATTATTTGAAAATATTTGAATTGATGATTTATGGAATTTAAGATTTAAATTATGAGTTTGGATATTAAAAGGATTTAATTTTAAGGTGAAATCCGAGCAGGGACCAATATGCAAATATTGAGAAGTTCAAGGACTAAAATGCGATAAGGTCCGAAATTATTTAATTTTAATCCGATAATATTTAATTTGAAAATATTTAGAGTTTATAATTAAATTCTCATATTTTTAAATTATTTAAGATTAAAATTGAATTACATCGCTTGTCCGGGGACTGATTTGCAATTATACCAAAGTTCAGGTACCAAAGCGCAATTTCCTTGCAACTTGCTATGTAAACGTGTACTTTGCATAGAAATCATCAGAATTCTTCAGCCCATAATCAGATTGCACGAGAGAAAGGAAAAGAAAGGGTTCCAAGCCATTTTTAATCCTTTCAAGCTTCGATATCTTTTGATCCGCCTGGTAGCATTTCTGATTGATCGTATATTTGCGATCACCGCTCCGAGTGCTACGTTTGACGTAAGTTTTAAGAAATTCTACCATGTTTGAATTTTAAGACGTTGTTAGAATTAAGATTTGATTGTATATATATGTTCTAGTATATACGACGATAGCATATCTAAGAGACTAAGACGGATCGAGAAAAGATCGTCGTTTGAACATGTTTATGATTTTTCAAAGATTTAATGAAATTCTGAATTTTGGGGCTGTTATATACGTGAATAGGCTGCTGAAATTAGTGATGTTATAGTATGTTGATGATAGAAATATTGATGTTATGCCTTTGGAATGACCGACTTCGAACCGTTACGCCCCCGATTTGCATTTTAATCCGATTTCAGCTATAGATTGAATTTGGCAATGAATATCAGATTTGATAATGATATTAATAATTTTGAGCACTTCATTTTAGTTAAGAATTGAAGTTATCGAAGTCGAGTCGTCGAGTTCGAGCCGTTTGAATATTGAATCAGAAATGGGAGCAACAAAGGGCTTGAGCAGATTTGGAAGAGCAGAATGTTGATAGTTTCGTTTATGATTATCAAGTTTCCTAAAATCACGTACTTAATTGTTTATATGTTTTCATGTGATTTGCTGTTTGTTATTGCTTGTCTTGATTATTTAAGTTGATTGTTCAAGATATTTTACAGGAATGCATACAGATTGTGTTGCATTCATCTTGAACCCTACCTTGATAAGCACAGATGGCTGAATGACTTAGAGTGCAGATGACGTTTGGAGGGCTATAGTTGAGTGACACGGAATGTAGATTTATTTTCAGAGCTAGATGACTCACTATAGTTGCACCAAAGTCACGGGAATTGAGATATTTAACGCCACCTCGATTGGGTAAGTTGTGGTCGGTGAAAGATTTTATTTCCCCGGGATCCCAAGAACTATGATTTATTGATATTAGATTTAATAGCTTATCCTTTGAAACATGCATTGCATTTATGCATTAACCTAGAGATTTCTACGATTTAGAATATGCGTTTATAAATGCTAGCATGTTATTGTATTCAATTCAAGATATGAACGTGTTTATATGATTAATTTGATATTGCTGTAGATGAACCATTATGCTTTAAGAATTAAATATGCTTTTATGATTTAGATGTTCTTACATGTTTGTGATTTAAGATTATTACAACATATAGATTCCATATGCTTAAATAATGTATATGCATGTCGTTCATATTGAGATTTATTCTCACCGGAGTTATCCTGCTATTGCTTTGTTTGTATGTATGAATTTATAACGCCTCGTTTTTATCTTAATTGAACTTATTTGAGATAATCAGTGATTTCAGAATTCAAGAGTCGACTTTTTATTGATCAGGGATTATTTTACAAATTTTGGAATTTTCAGGGACTAAAACGCAAAAAAGAGATTTGTTATAACTTAGAGACTTGACCAAGTCTTCTTCATTTCCTCCCTCCCTCCTCCAAGTCTCCTATCTCCATTGAAGGCGAGAGAAAAGCTTCCAAGATTTTGTGATTTTGATTTTAACTCGATCCGTCCGTTGGAATTTGATCTGAAGTTGATATTTGCGATCTCAGCATCGAGTGCTCCGTTTAGAAGTAAGTTTCTCTTATTTCTACGAGTTTTTAATTTTTATATGTCTTTTGAATTGATTGAAATTCGGAGAGGATGTTCTTGAGGTAGCTGTGATAGTATAACTAAGACGGTTCGGAGAAATATCGACGATTGGATTTGATATGAATTTTCTTATGATTTTTGAAATTTGGATTTTTGAGATGTGTTGGGTTTGACTTGGAAATGATGTTAGATGATTGATATGTAATTTGAATTGATATTCTGTTGTCTGCGATTTTGGTTTGATCAGTTTATAGCCGTTATGCCGTCAATTTGAGTTTCGAGATATCGTTTATATTGATTTGATTATACCGAGTTTGATGAGGTTTTGCTATCAATATTGATCATGTGACTTCTTCTGCTAGATTGATTCGAAGTCATTGGAGTTGCAAGATTGCAGCTTCGATCAATTTGGAAGATTGAGCCGGTATAGTATCGACTTTCTTACTTATCGATCGTAGAACTGGAATAGATATTGAATTGAGATTTGTTGTTTTACAGATTGAAGATTGTGAAACGACAAGAAGGTACAAGATGAGTTTGAAATGAAATAGGACGATTAACTTGATTCCGGATCGACTCAACTGTCCTAGAAGAAATCACATATTGCATGTTTAAATGTTTACTTGATTTATGATTGAAATGATAATTGAGTGCATGAGATCATATATGCATTCATATTGAGCCGGTTGATTATTCATTTTGAATTAGACGATCTGGAGATTATAGTTGAGTGGCCTTGGTAGGCGATTTACTACGAGTGTCGATTAACTCACTATAATGCCCTAGAGTCTAGAGGATTAAAATATACCTCGTCCATCTCGAAAGGGGAGTTCGGTGTGATTGTTGGATATTTTAACCTCGGGATCCCAAACCAAAGAAAGAAAGAAAGAAGAATTCCTTTTGATTATCCGAGTCTGATAATCCAGAAGTTTTAAGTCATGCATATCATTTTTTTTATTCCGCAGTTGAATGAATTACTTGAGGAATATGTGGAACTTGATTATATATCATGTTTTGATATATTATGTGATACTGTATGCTAGTCTCTTTTACTGGGAATATTATTCTCACCGGATTATTCGGCTGTTGTCTTTGTTTGTATGTGTACTTGGCAACAGGTGGGGCAGGACCGAGCCAGATAACTCATGGATAGGTGTTGGAGAGGATAGAAGTGAGGCCCTTGGTTGTAGGAGTTGAATCTACATTCCAACCTTGTGATGTATTTTGGATTGTAAACTAAGAATCGAATGCATGTTCTATTAGTTGGAGGATTGTATAACTTTAGACTTTTCTTGTAATTTATTATGCATGTTGGTTGTGTTGATGCATGTTTTAGATTGAATTTTGAATGGTGTTGTAGTTGGAAGCAAGCCTGCTCTGTTATTATTTTTTTTTCTGGGCAGAGGGTGCGCTCGATCGCACGAGTACGTCGGATCGAGCGCAGCCCTCCTTTTTGTTGAGGCAAAGAACTTCTTTTTTTGGGTGCGCTCGATCCCATGAGTTCGCAGGATCGAGCGCACGACTTGAATTTTTCCCGGTAGAACTTGAGGTTTATTTGGTGCGCTCGATCTCACGAGTTCATGCGATCGAGCGCATCACTGTTTTTTTAAAAAAAAATTTATTGCCTTGATTTTTGAATTTTAGTTGATGTTGATTTACTTTATATTATCATTAGATGTTTAGAACCGAGGCCTCACATTAAGTGGTATCAGAGCAATTAGATCTTGGACTAAATTTAGAAGAGATCGGGGTAGATCGAGTCCGCTTGAATTGGTTTCTCGCATGTGTTTGAGTTATTTAATTGATTATTAAATACGATGCGAGAATGATTTACTGATTGAGAATTATTTGAATTCATAATTATGTGATTTAATTTTTTTAAAGCATGAAATTACTTGAGATATCAATTGATGGTTTCTGGATCGAATGCGAGTATTCTCGAAGTGGTGCTATTATTCAAAGAAGGTTTTGGACCTTATGGAGTTATGGGAATTGGATTATCTGTGTCCTAACCTTTGATTATCAGATTATGGGTCCTCGAAGAGTGTTGAATAGGAACCCACCGCCAGCTGTTCCTGCGAATGAGAATCCTCCTGCAGTCACTCCTCCGAATGAACAGGGCAGTACGGTGACCGATCATCTAGATGCCACCGCTACGCCGATGGAAACCTTACTGAAGAGGTTCCAATCTTTCCGACCCCTGATTTTGAAGGGCACGGAGAATCCAGTTGACTGCGAGAGTTGGTTGGATGACATAGACCAGCTTTTTGATTCTCTCGACTATTCTGATAACCGCAGAATCAGGCTAGTTATTCATCAATTGCGAGGAGTTGCGAAGAACTGGTGGATCGCAACAAAGAGGGCTTTTGAGAATCAAGGTACAGCTATTGACTGGAATCTTTTTAAATCTGAGTTCTTCAAACGGTTCTTTCCAGTTTCGTACCGAAAGGACAAAGGTGCCGAGTTTGCAAATCTGAAGCAAGGGAACTTGAATATCGAGGACTACGTTGCCAAGTTTGACAGCTTGTTGAGGTTCGGACCTCAAATTTCCGACAACGAAGAAGCCAAAGCTGATCAATTCATCAATGGCTTGAATCCTGATATCTTCACTCTGGTGAATACTGGAAGGCCCAATAACTTTGCTGAGGCAATGGATCAGGCCAAGGGTGCTGAGGCAGGGTTGATGAGGCAGAGAGGGAATCAGGTTGCATCTCAGCAGCAATAGAGACAGTTCCAGAACCAACCGTCTCAATATCATAATCAACCTCAGAGATCCGAGGGTGGTAGCAGTGGAGGCAACATAAAGGATTACTACCGACCGAAGGGAAAACAATTTAAGAAACCAGGAAGCAGTTCTTTGAGCTCTGGTGGCTCGAATCAGTTCAGTTCAAGACAGGGTTCAGTTTCCTCTGGAGCTTCTTGTAACAAGTTTGGAGGTCGTCACTCCACCGACCAGTGTAGAGGGATTTTTGGGAATTGCTACATCTGTCAACAGACGGGACATTATGCTAGACTTTGTCCCCAGAGAGGCTTGGAGCAAGCTCAGAGTGGAAATACTTCTAGACAGTCCGCACTGCCTCAGAGGCAAGAAAATGCAATTCACTCTTTCCAGCCCCAACAACAGAACCGTCAAGGAGGTAACCAGAACTTGAACCAACCTCCTTGACAGCAGGCGAGAGTTTTTGCTCTGAATGAGGATCAGGCTCAGGCAGCACCTGATGATGTGATCGCAGGTAACTGTACAATCTTTGGTTATCTTGCTTATATTTTGATAGATACGGGTGCGTCTCACTCTCTCATATCTGAGAAATTTGTATTGAAGCATGCCTTACCTTTTGAGCCATTGCCTGCTGTGGTATCTGTTACTTCACCTTTGGGTGGAGGAATTGTTTCGAGGAATTTTGTTAGGAATTGTGAATTGAGTAGTGAAGGGAATTTGTTAGAGTTCGACTGTGTTATACTTGGTTTATCTGACTTTGATTGCATAGTTGGTATAGATGTTTTGACTGAGGACAGGGCTACAGTGGATTGTTTTCAAAAGGTTGTCCGTTTCAGACCAAAAATGACAGATGAGTGGAGATTCTTTGGTAAGGGTTCTCGATCTAGAATTCCTTTGATTTTTGTTTTGTCTATGACTAGACTGTTGCAAAAAGGAGCAGAGGGTTTTCTGATCTATGCAGTGGATGTTTTGAAGTCTAGCCCGGTGTTGACTGACATACCAGTGGTTAGAGAGTTTTCTGATGTGTTCTCGGATGAGATTCCGGGATTACCGCCTATTCGTGAGATTGAATTTGGCATCGAACTGACGTCAGGTACTCAGCCGATTTCTAAAGCTCCGTATATAATGGCTCCGATGGAATTGAAAGAACTGAAAGAGCAAATCGAAGATTTGATCTCCTAGGGATACATTCAGCCTAGTGTGTCGCCTTGGGGTGCTCCTGTTCTATTTGTTAGAAAGAAAGATGGCTCTATGCGTCTCCGCATTGACTACCGCCAACTGAACCAGGCGACGGTTAAGAACAGGTATCCCTTACCTCGTATAGATGATCTTTTTGATCAATTGCAGGGTTCGTGTATTTATTCAAAGATAAATTTGAGGTCTGGGTATCATCAGCTAAGAGTGCGAGAAGAGGATGTTCCTAAGGCTGCGTTTAGGACGAGGTATGACCATTTTGAATTTCTTGTCATGCCGTTTGGTTTGACTAACGCCCCAGCAGTCTTTATGGGGTTAATGAACCGAATCTTTCAGCATTTTCTAGATGAGTTTGTTATTATTTTCATTGACTATATCCTGATCTATTCAAAGAGCTGTGCTGATCATGCAGAGCATCTGAGGATTGTTTTGCAGATTTTGAGAACTGAATAGTTGTTTGCCAAACTGTCGAAGTGCGAGTTTTGGTTGGACCGAGTCATTTTTATTGGTCACATTATCTCTGGAGATGGGATTTCTGTCGATCCCAGCAAGATCGAGGCAGTTATGAACTGGCGAAGGCCGACTTCTGTGCCTGAAATTCGAAGTTTTATGGGTTTAGCGGGTTACTATCGCAGATTTATTCAAGGTTTCTCATCTATTGCGAAGCCGATTACCCAGCTGACTCAGAAGAATGCGCATTTTGTTTGGACTGAAAAGTGTGAGACCAGTTTCATTGAGTTGAAGAAGAGACTGACTAGCGCTCCGATACTTTCTATTCCATCAGGTTCTGGAGGTTTTATGGTGTATTGCGATGCTTCTCATTTAGGTCTTGGTTGTGTCCTTATGCAGAGGAAGCACGTGATAGCTTATGCCTCAAGGCAGTTGAAACCACACGAGACTCGCTATCCAGTTCATGATCTTGAACTCACTGCTATTGTTTTTGCCTTGAAGATCTGGCATCACTATCTGTACGGTGAGTCTTTTGAGATCTTTTCTGATCATAAGAGTCTTAAGTACTTATTTTTACAGTCTGAGTTGAATATGAGACAGAGGAGATGGCTAGATTTATTGAAGGACTTCGACTGCGAGATTAAATATTACCCGAGAAAGTCGAATGCAGCTGCTGATGCTTTGAGTCGCAAGATTTGTTCCTTATCTCTTTCGACCATTGGTGTGTCTCGTTTGATTGACGACTGTTGCAATTCTGGTTTGGAGTTTGAATCAGATAGGAGTCCTATCAGAGTTTGTGCTATCCAGGCCGAGCCAGAGTTGTTAGTGTCGATCAGAGAAGTACAAAAATCCGATGAGAGTATTCAGCATTCGATAGAGAAGGTGAGATCTGGACACCAGTCTGAGTTTCAGGTCAGGGATGATGTTTTATTTGTGAACAACCGTATTGTTGTGCCTGATATTTCTGAGATGAGACAGCGTATTCTGCGAGAGGCACATTACAGTCGGTTCAGTGTTCATCCAGGAGGCAGAAAGATGTATAACGACCTGAAGAGTCAGTTTTGGTGGAAGAGGATGAAGAGTGATGTTGCGAGGTTTGTATCCCGTTGTTTGAACCGCTAGCAGGTGAAAGCCAAGAGAAAGAGGCCGGGTGGTCTTCTGCACAGTTTATCTGTTCCAGAATGGAAGTGGGATCATATCTCGATGGATTTCATCACGAAACTACCCCGATCTGTTCGAGGATGCGATGCCATTTGGATAGTGATTGACCGTTTGACGAAGTCTGCTTGTTTTATTCCGTATCGGATGACATATTGTCATGATCATATGGCCGAGTTGTATGTCAGAGAGATTTTCAGATTGCACGGTGTGCCGAGATCGATTGTTTTGGACCGATATCCTCGGTTTACTTCTCATTTCTGGCATAGTCTACAGGAGGCTCTTGGTACTCGTTTGCACTTGAGTACAGCTTACCATCCTCAGACCGACGGTCAATCAGAGCAGACGATTCAGACTCTGGAGGATATGCTACGAGCAGTAGTGCTTGATTTTGGCACTAGTTGGCAAGATTCGTTGCCTCTTGTGGAGTTTTCGTACAACAACAGCTTCCAGATGAGTATAGGAATGGCACCATTCAAAGCGTTGTACGGTAAGAAGTGCAGATCTCCTCTGTACAGGGATGAGATGTTTGAGTCCCCAGACTTGGGACCAGATATGATTCGTGATATGGCTGAGCAGGTGAAGATTATCCGAATGAGAATGAAGACTGCTCAGGACCGACAAGCGAAGTATGCTAATATCCGTCGCAGACCTCTATCTTTTGATCAGGGAGACCAAGTATTCTTGAAGATTTCTCCGTTTAGAGGTACTGTTAGATTTGGGAAGAGAGGGAAGTTGTCACCGAGATTCATCGGTCCGTATGAAATTTTACAGAAGATAGGCGATCTAGCCTACAGATTAGCACTTCCTCCTTCTTTATCTGGGATTCACGACGTATTTCACGTCTCGATGTTGAGGAAATATCATCCAGATCCTTCTCATGTTCTTCAACCTGATGAAGCCGAACTTGATGAAACTCTGAGTTATTTCGAGAGACCAATTCAGATCCTTGACAGAAAGGAAAAACAGCTCAGAATCAAATCGATTCCTTTGGTGAAAGTTCAGTGGAGTCGTCACGGGGTCGAAGAAGCGACTTGGGAGACAAAATTTGATATGAGACGGAGATTTTCAGACTTTTTTAATTGACGTGAGTCCTTAATTCTGTTTTTGAATTCTTATTTCTTTCTTATGAGTTGATATTACTGATTTCGAGGACTAAATCTATTCTTAGAGGGGAAGAATTGCAATGCCCCGTTTTTATCTTAATAGAATTTATTTGAGATAATCAGTGATTTCAGAATTCAAGAGCCGAATTTTTATTGATCAAGGACTATTTTGCAAATTTCAGAATTTTCAGGGACTAAAACGCAAAAAAGAGATTTGTTATAACTTAGAGACTTGACTAAGTCTTCTTCATTTCCTCCCTCCCTCCTCCAAGTCGCCTATCTCCATTGAAGGCGAGAGAAAAGCTTCCAATCTTTTGTGATTTCGATTTTAACTCGATCCGTCCGTTGAAAGATTTTGATTGTGAGATCAAATATTATCCGAAAAGTCCAATGCAGCTGCAGATGCCTTGTAGAAAGGTATGTGCCTTATCCTTATATACGATAGGTATCACTAAATTGGTAGAAGATTGCTGTGTTTCTGGATTGGTATTTGAAACAGATATGAAGTTTATCAGAATTTGTGCACTTCAAGCTGAGCCAGAATTGTTGGTTAGAATCAAAGAAGCACAGAGAAATTATTAGAGTATTCAGAAGTCCGTTGACATTATCAGATCAGGGCATCAGTCTGAATACAAGGTTAGTGTAGATGGTGTTTTATATGTGAATCACAGACTTGTTGTTCCAGATATTTCAGATTTGAAACAGCAGATATTGAAAGAGGCTCACTGCAGCAGATACAGTGTTAATCCTCGTGGCAGAAAAATGTACAATGATTTGAAAATTCAGTATTGGTGGAAGCAGATGAAATTTGATGTTACAGAGTTTGTATCTCATTGTCTGAATTTCCAGCAGGTAAAGGCCGAAAGAAAGAAACCAGGTGGGTTATTGCATAGCTTACCTATTCCAGAATGGAAGTGGGATCATATTTCTATGGATTTCGTAACGAAGCTACTGCGTTCATCCAGAGGTTGTGATGCTGTTTGGGTAGTTATCGATAGATTGACGAAATTAGCCTGTTTTATTCCATATAGAATGACATACAGACACGATCAGATGGCAGAGATTTATGTCAGAGAAGTGGTAAGATTACATGGTGTGCCTAAATCTATCGTTTCAGATCGAGACCCTAGATTTACATCGCACTTTTGGCACAGCTTGCAGCAAGCTCTTGGTACTCGATTGCACTTGAGTATTGCGTATAATACTCAGACTGACGGACAGTCAGAGCGGACTATCCAGACACTCGAGGATATGCTTAGAGCTGTGGTGCTAGATTTTGGCACTAGTTGGCAAGATTCATTACCACTTGTGGAGTTCTCATACAATAACAGCTACCAGACTAGTATCGAGATGGCTCCATTTGAAGCATTGTACGGAAAGAAGTGCAGATCTCCTCTTTATTGGGATGATATCTAAGAGACACCTAATATTGGGCAAGATATGATTCGAGAGATGACCGAGAAAATAAGATTGATTCAGAAAAGAATGAAGACAGCACAAGATCGACAAGCCAAGTATGCAAATGTTCGACGCAGGCCTTTGTGTTTTGAACAGGGAGACCGAGTGTTCTTGAAGATTTCTCCATTAAGAGGCACTGTCAGATTTGGCAAGCATGGGAAGTTATCTCCAAGATTTATTGGTCCATATGAGATTCTCGAGAAGATAGGCAATCTTGCCTATAGACTTGCTCTTCCTCCAGCTCTTTCTGTGATACATGATGTCTTTCATGTTTCTATGCTGCGGAAATATAAGTCTGATCTTTCTCATGTACTTCAGTCAGACGAGGCTGAACTGGATGAGACATTGAGTTATTTTGATAAGCCTATTCAGATACTTGATTAGAAGGAGAAGCAACTCAGACACAAGACTATTTCTCTTGTGAAAGTTCGGTGGAGTCGTCATGGAGTTGAAGAAGCAACTTGGGAAGTCGAATCAGATATGAGACAGCGCTTTCCAGAGCTATTTCATTGATGTGAGTCTTCTTCAGTATTTCTGTTATTTATTTATCTTATATGCGTACAAATTGCATGCGATTTCGAGGACGAAATCATATCTTAGAGGGAGAGAATTGTAAGGCCCGAGATTATTTAATTTTAATTCGAAAATATTTAATTTGAGAATTTTTGGAGTTTAGATTTAAATTCTAATATTCTTAAATTATTTAAGATTGAAATTGAATTAAAAAGAATTTTCAAGGGCCAAATTGCAACTAGTGGAGAAATGAGGGGCCAAAGTGCAATTTTCTTACCTTGAGTGGGACACTTGTCTACACATGCATATGGACGTGTATTGTAAGTAATTTTGCATCAGAATTATCA
This sequence comes from Henckelia pumila, assembly GCF_033568475.1. Taxonomy (NCBI): domain Eukaryota; kingdom Viridiplantae; phylum Streptophyta; class Magnoliopsida; order Lamiales; family Gesneriaceae; genus Henckelia; species Henckelia pumila. The sequence continues at coordinate 223,812,564 of NC_133123.1, read as the reverse complement.
AAGTTATCAGCCTAAGAACCGAGAGCTTCATTTCTTTGTTGAGATTTGATCTTCAAGACTTAATATCTCAAAATCCGTCCAGCCGAATTAAATTCCAGGCATAGTTCCGCGATCCTTGAAATACGAGCTTTGATTTGGTGTAAGTATCTTTATGATCCAGCATATTTCGAAATTGAGATGATACAGAACTCAGAATTTGATGTTAGATATGTGTTCTTGAGCTTCTATGTGTTGTATTATCGAAATCGGGTCAAAGATTGGATGTCGTTTGTATTTCTTATGAATTTTACAGCATGTAATTCAAAATGGTAGCTGCTGATATGTTGGTATGTTGATGTATATTTGCTGGTATATCATGTATATGAAGTTGGTTTGAATGATAGATTGGTTAGATTTCAGTTTCGGTTAACGATTTCGTACCGTTAAGCCGTCGGTTGGACAAATGATCAAGTTTGAGTCTAGATTGTTTGAGCTGGATATTGTTTGAGTTCTTGCTGATGTTCTTAGATATATTTGATGTATTTTCAGATTGAGAACAAGAAACCGATCGACAAAAGAGCAAGGTTGGTGACTTGTTAGCCTTGAAGATTGAGAAGAATATGAGCAGAATTTTGATTACGGTTTTGTTATGCGGCTAGATCAGATTTGAAGAGCCTTGAAACCAATCTTGAAAGGTATAAGAAAACCTTATAACAAGAGCTTTGTACATTCAAGAGACTTTTCTTGAATTCTCTTTCAAAATCACATACTATGTGCTTATATGTGTGTATTTGCATCTTTACTTGCTTGTTTGACTTAGCTTGTTATTAGTTGGCTTTTATTCTTATGCTTCTAGACTTTGATTCATTCATATTGAGCCAACAACCCTTTGAGATTTTAAATGGTAGATTTGCCAAAAGAATACGAACGTTTGGATATATATCAAGGAACTTAGGAGATAGATCGACTCCTATTGTTAGAAACTTGATATAGTATGCCAAAATCCGGGAAAAGAGCTCAACGCCACCCCGAAAGGGAGAGTAGGTGGGAGATTTGTTGTGTTCTTCTTCCCCGGGATCCCAAGAACCGATATTGAACTTGATAGCAGATTTTAAAAGCATGTATTGCAATAGAAAGGTTTAATGCTTGTTGAGATGTTTATATAATTATGATTTAAATGTTATGTTATGCATGATATTGTTGTTTTATACTGGGATTCAGTTCTCACCGGAGACATCCGGCTATTTCTATGTTTGTATATGTGCATGGGAATAGATAGGGCGAGCACAGGACAAAGAAGGTTGTAAGAAGAAAGAGGTGGAGTTAGATGTGGTGATCTCGGGTTTATGCAGTAGAGTTGATGTCAACCTTTGTATCTAGATCTTTTATATGTTATGTTATACACACTTACACGTAAAGACTTGTATGTTTGGCAAAAATAAGAACAATGTAAGATCTTGTGGGTTGTATGTCAAGTTCCATGTTTAGTTGCTTGGTTAGCTCATGGATTTGCATGTTTTCTTCTAGATTTTGATGTTGAATTCATGCTATATAAGTTATATGATGTTTGAGATTCAAAACAGGGACAAAACCTTCATTTTTCAGTTGTTTAGAAGTGAAATTCGAGGCCTAGGCGTGCCCGCCCAGCCTAGAGGGCGCCTTGGCCCGAGCCTTAGGCGCGCCCGCGCGTCAAGGTTTTCTAAAAAAAAAAAAAAATTCGATCTTTTTGCGACACGTTTTTGTGTCGCCAAATGTAAGGTTTTGCGTCGCCAAATGTCCTGTATTTCAAATTAACTATTTTTAGTTATTAATCACCTTATAAGATAAGATTAGCACCCGAGGTCCCCACACATACAAAAAAGACAATAGCCGGATAACTTCGGTAAGAATAAAATTTCTAGTAAAAGCAGCAAAACAGGCAATATCAAATAATATATCAAAAATGATATAACGACAACAAGACAAGTACTTTCAAATAGTATATCAACAACAACTCAATTCGAAATGCAATAAAATGCAATGCATGTCATTCAAGATTATCTAAATCGGATAATCAAAAGGAATTTCGTTTCATCGATTGGGATCCCGAGGCCAAGATATATCACCGCGATCTCACCGACTCTCCCGATCCAGGTGAATGCGGAATATCAAGCTCCTCTAGACTTTGGAGCACTATAGAGAGTTGGTTGGGTCATTGGAGTTACTCTCAACTACCAATGCCCCTCAACTATAATATCCAAATCGTCTAATTCGCTAGGAAATCAAATCATCCGGCTCAATATGAATGCATATGAAATTCGAAATGAATTCAAATAATTCAATTAATGCATATAATCAATCGAAAGAATAATTCATGCAATTATGTGATTTAGGGACTCGAGAATCAATATCAACTCGAGTATTCATCCCCTTTCGATTCCAAGTCTACTTTTACCAATTCTTAGATTTGATGTAGCTCCAATCTGGACAAGCTACAATTACAAGAATTTCCAATCAAATTTCATTCAATCATAATTCAACGATTAAGGTAAACTCGTTACCAATTCTCAATCAATTCTTCGACGATTCGGATTCTACGAACTCTGAACTCCACGATCTTCAACCACATCTGTACGGAGATGTAAAAGAATTCAATATCAATCAATCCAATTCAAATCGACTCAAAACTTAATCTAAGCTCCCCAAAATCCAAAAATCTCAAACCGACGGCACAACGGCTATATATTCGACTAACCGAAAATAAAAACATCAATATATCGATTCCAACAACTCATAACAACAACAATTCATCCAATTCAACTCAATCCCAATAAATCTCAAAACCCCTATGTTCGAATAATACTTCCGAAAATCATAACAAATCCGATCGTCGTTCTTTTTTCCGATCCGACTTCGAATATACGATCTATGCTAGCTCAAGAACAACATATCCGAAAATCATCAAATTCTAACGGCATCAAAAAATCGAAGTATATCCGATCGAATAAAGACTTACGTTACAACGTAGCTCTCGCAGCCTTGATCGCGAATATGTCTTCAGATTGAAATTCTATCGGACGGATCGAATATAAACTGAAATCAGAAAATCTTGAGGGGCGGCTATGGTGTTGATCGGCCAAGGGATAAGGAAGGAAGAAGGAGAAGATGAGTCACATGCCTCAACCTTCTATTTATAGCAAAGACCAAGTCAAATTTGGCAAATTGCACTTTGGTCCCTGAATTTCTCAAAAATTGCAATTCAGTCCCTGATCAAAAATCAATTCAACCCTCGGATCTCATAAACTCTGATTATCAAAATTAATCTCTTATAATCTCGGTTAAGCTAATTTTGGGACATTACAACCTACCACTTGGCAGGGCTGTGCGGGCCGGCCCACCCTTTAGGTGGGTTGGAAATTTGTCGACCCAACCCGCATATATAATAGAGCGGGCCGGGCCAACCTAATGGGCCCAACCCAATTTGACATCTCTACTCTCGGCCCCTATATAAAGGCGCAGATCGGATCGTCCGATCCCCTTCAAACCATCACCACCAAACCCATGTCCAATCTTCTAAAAAGCTGGCTGCCGACAGAGTTTGGACCGTCCGATCGCACACTTCGGATCGTCCGATCACTTATGACGTCACCTTGATGACCTCATTCCTTTGAAAACTGGACTTAGTTGAGTTTGGATCGTCCGATCTTGCATTTGAATCGTCTGATCCCTTTGCAGCTTCGGAACCCAACTGATCTTCTGAACCCCCCCCCCCCCCCCTCTTCGGATCCTTCGATCTAAGAGTTCGGATCATCCGATCTCCCTGATTACTTGAGACCCTTCCGCCATTTTCGAGTGTTCTGAATCTATTTTTCAACTTCATAAACCCATTTGGAGCTTTCATAATCATGTTTTATCCAATTAAACATAATTAGGCATTATTTTAGCTTAATTGGTTGCGGGCTACGACATGACCCCTCGATCCATCAGCACCAAAAATTTAGAGTTGGCTCCTACAGGTTCAAGAGGTGTCTGCCGTCATGTAGCACTTTGCCCCGCAGGTTCAAGAGATGGCTCCCATGCACGTAAAACTTTGCTTTGCATAACACTTATTCCCTTGAGTTCCTGCTTGTGACTGTCTCTGATAGCATTTTGTCATGCCTCGAGCCCATATCTGCGCCTACACGACTACAAAATGTGCTCATAAAGCAACTAATTTGTATTATTCCTCGCTTTTACAAAAAATTATTAATCCAAGTTGCTATGTTAGTCTATTTTAGCTCATTATAAACTAATTTTAAATCTTTCATTTTTTCGGGTATCACAGTTGAATCTCAACCACTCGGGTAAGGGAAATGAAGGTTAAACTACCTATTGGCATGGTAGATATATCCTTTAATGTACGAGGATGAGATAATGATTTGTGATGTTTGCAACAAAGAGGGACTAAATAGAAGAATTGTAAATTTGAAGGGAAATATGGATATGGGATTGATTTAAGAAACAAGGATGATGGCTTGAACCAAAGAAGATCAACGAGTATCACTTTGAATTGTATGAGGTCTCAGACTCGGGGTAGATCTAGAGCGAGAAAACATATCCCTCATATTCCATCTAGGTCAATTTTGAGACCAAGAAGTCATTTTAGGAAATATTTTGATGGTAAATTGAATAAAGATGGTAATGAGAAAGCCGAAAGAAATAAAATAATTGAAGAGACTAGTAATATTGAGCATGAAGTTAAGGATCTAAATGAGATGTGGGGGAAGAAAGTGATGCTTCTATAGTGCCGAGTAAAGAGGATGACAATAGTGGCTTCAACCCGTTGATAAATAAGAAGAACAATAAAAAGAATAAGAAAAAGAAAAAGGATTTCGTGGATACTATGAAGCCTAGTTGTTCGAAAGGTGAGAATCAAGAGGGGCTTGGGGGAATCGAGTTCAAGCGATACAGAGTTCTTGGCTAATTGGTGATCGTAAATTTGATAGTATTTTTTGTATTGAAAAGAAGTGAGGGAAACCCAAAATTTCCTCCGGTTATAAATGAAGATTGGATGTTGGAATATTAGAGGCTTTCTCAAGCCTTTAAAACATAAGAGCGTGTGTGCTCTTATGAGTTCCCACAAACTAGATATGTCTGGCATACTAGAGAAGAAATTTAATAACAACGCTTTGATTGACGTCGTGTACGGCTTCGGTTTCAAGGTATAAATGTATTGCATTATATTCTTGTTTGTACTAAAGATAGAGAAAGGTTTATGTTTATTGGAATCCTAATAACGCTGATGTAAGATTGATTGGCATGGGAGAGACAGTTTTTGCATGTGAGAGTGTTTTCTTTGAGGAGTTCAGAGATATATTATGTTTATTTTATTTATGGATTGAATAAGACCGTGGAGAGAAGAACCCTTTGAGAGGAATTAAATTGAATGGGGACACTTTTGATGTACCTTAGATTTTGTTGGGTGATTCTAATGATGTTTTTTATCCGAAGAAAATTTGGGTGGTATTCTGGTGAAAAATTATGAAATTTTTTGTGGAGTGTGTGCATCACCTTAAACTACTAGATTTTAGATACACGGGTATTTTTAACACTAGGTTTAACCCTAGTGTTCGTAAAAAAATGGATTGAATCGTGGTGAATCCAACTTGGGTTAATTCGAATTTGATTGCTTTTGTGGAGTTCTTGGTACCCGATTGTTTCTCAGATAAATCTTTTGGTATTGTGTCGTTCCTTGATAGTACTAGTGTTGCAAAATTTACGTTCGCAAGCGCACGATTGTCAAGTTTTAATATAGTGATAAATAGAGTGTCGATCCCACGAGGAAAAACGTGAAAATATTCAGTACTTGTAATTAAAATAGTCCTAATTTTATTTAGAAAATCAATAATTTAGAGATTTGCTGAAAAATAAAAATAAGTAATGGATTTATATAACACGCACACAATTTTCAAAGAAATATCAATCATATGAAAAATGGTCTAGAGGTTTAGATTTCACCTTGTTTCGACAACAATCACTCCTAATTAATTTATTTTCATGAATTTCTTTCAATTAATAATAAAAAACACTTAGATTATTCTAATTCTCTCTCTCGAGTTCTAAATAGAGTATATCAACTATAGTTTTTTTTTCCAAAAGCCGCCTATTGTGGCCGGGGGTTTGACAGACCCCTACCCGTTTATTAGATTAAAAAATAGGAAATACATGTGAGGAGGACTAAGCCAAGACCTTAAAAGAAATTACAAGAGCTCAATAATAAATCAAAAAAAAAAAACTAAACCTATATCCCTATTAAGAATCTAATTGTAGCGATCTATGTAAAACAATGTTCTTCCTAAGGCTCTATTAAAGTTATATACTCTTCCGAGTTATATAAACAATAAATAGTGTTAATTCTATCGGTTCTATTCAAAATCTCCTCTCTCGAGTGCCAGATTCCAAATAAATCTTACAATTCAATTATTGATCAAGAAATTGAAAAGACAATCAAATTTATAAAAACAATTAATCTAAGGGGATTTAATCCAATAAAATTAAGAATTCATAAAAGTGTCTACACAAGGTTCAATCTGACCTCTAGATTCTAAAAATTTAGTTCATAATAAAATTCTGATAAAACCAAAACATATTCAGAAAAATAAACATCAATTCAGAATTTAATAAATATAAAAGAAAGAAAACAAAGCCGATTATGCGATGCCGTGTCCGAAAAACGCAATCTTCAAACTCTGTTCTCGGGCTCTTCAATTATCCTTGCCCAGATTTCTCACGATCAAATTCTCTCTAATTGTATCTGATGTATTGCGGCCGCTTCCTTTTCAATTCTGAAGTTTCAGCCTCTTTTATTCCTTGCATGAAAAGCCCATTAAGCAGCCCAATAAAATCTAAACTTTCCTTCCGAGAATTTAAAAATTCCATCGCGCAGGTGCTCAATATCTCAAAAGCGGGCGTGCATATGTTTCGGACTCTTAATTTCTCAAGCTCGCAAGAACAAACGCTACTGCGATACAATCTATTCTTTAGCGCTCCACAATAGCGCTATAGTTTCTTTCCTTTCCTTTTCTTTCTTTCTTTTCTTTTCCTTTTCTTTTCTCCTTTTATTTCTAACCAATTTAAGAATTCCTTTCATGCACACAAACAAAAAAACGACGCATAAATCTGCTCGAAACAAAGAAATTAACAATTAAAATCATAAACATATTAAATGCATAAAATGCACTTATCAAATTCCCGCAAACTTAAATATTTGCGAGTCCCGAGCAAAACTTAATCAACACAAAAATTCCAAAAACTCATATCACCAAACCAACAACCAACATCAATAAGAATAGTCAAAAATATTATGGAGCAATGGCCTCAGCAATAATTTAAAAAATTCACATCCAATCCCATCCAACCTAATAACACTTGAAAATTTTAATCATAACTAGTTAACCGCATAAACTTACAATCTCCGCAACTCACATTTCAAAATACCCTTATCCGAATTTAATTCATACGTTAATAGATCATGAGGACTTTTCAAGGTAGCAAGGGATCAAATAAAAGTTACCATTCAATCAAATACACTCACAATCGGTTTAATGCAAAGAATAATAGTGTGTGCGTGTTTTGATTCGAAATTCATACTCATTAAAAGTGTATATCGACAGTCCATATGATAAATCCTCGCAAATATTTTCAATTAGTATATTGGGCAACTGTGACTCGGTCAATAGGACTTAATTGGCTTGTAATATAAAGTCTGGCTCACTGCTACAAATGAAGGAATAAGAATTCAAAAGAGGGAGTAAATTATGCTCTATCTCTAATTTCCACTCCTTTTCATTCAAACTTCACCTCTTCTTCACTCCATTTATTTTTCATATTTTTTTATTTTTCATCATATTTCTTTTTTTTAACAATTTTTTTTTGTTTTCACAACTTTTTCATTCACATTTTTTTTTTACTTTTTCAATCCCCTTTTCATCTCTTTTTTTTCACTACTACCTTTTTTCTTTTCAATTCTTCCATCACACCATTCCATATTCACAAATATAAACTAGGAGCATATAAAATTTTAACATTCAAATTACTCCCTTAAAGGTAGAAAATAGTGTTTAGGCTATTCATAGGTAGTAAATGTAGGACTTTGAAACGATGCCGAATGGGGGTTTGTCACACGTTTTCACGCATGCCATTAGTTTTTCAATTAGCTCAAAAAAGGTACTAGGGATATAATGCATCAATGGGTAGCTTGAAAGGCACAAAATATTTCCATAAAAATTGCCTAAATCATTCCTAATCACAGTTATGCTTGTATTTTGCCTTGAAGAGTGTTTGAACTAGTTCTAGAGAAGTCTCAATTCACAATTAAATCATACAAATTTCAACCAGTGCAAAAGAATAACAATCATAAAAAATAACGATGATTTTCAACAGAATTTCTCATCATGTACCTCAAGTACTCATATAATTTTGTGAAGGCTCGAATGAGCAACTAAGGATAATTCATTCAATAAAAACAAGCCCAAAATATCCAAACAATGCCTCAATCATCTCTATGTTTGTATGTTTCAAAATCAGATTCAAGCATTAATCACAGAATATATAGGAATTTGTTCATCTAATTGGTTTCATTTTCATCAGTTCAAAATTTGGTTAGATAGGTAGACTGTCATGGAAATCAGTTACTGAACAAAGTAGAGAAAAATTCAACATTGGCCATGCATTCCAATTATTTCTTGACTCAATTCAACTCAGCTTCCCATATACAACAAATTCAAAACTAGACTTATCAACTAAAAAAAAATTACAATAACTAAAACAATTCAAATCATAACACATCAAACAACATAATACTAAAGACCGTAATCCAAAGCAAGCAAGAACAACTACACATTAATTCACAAAATTTGAATATGACACCCCCCCCCCCCCAAACTTATTACAATCATTGTCCCTAATGATTAATCAATAAAAAGAGCAAAGGACAAATACCTCAGGTGCCGAGAATCAGGACTCGGCATCATCGTCATCATCTCCATGAAAAGAAGTTGTTGCATCAATAGTATCATCAAGCAACCACTGTGGAGGAGGTGGATAAGGCACAACTGTGGGAGGTTAATTTTGAGCGAGAGCTGTAGTGAATTCATGCATATATTCCATATGTGCTCGCATCATCTTCCATTGCTTTTTCATTGAGCAAGTATCGCCCGTGATTCCTAAGGTACAAAATGCTCAGCGGCGGGATGCGATGGTAATGACATAGGATCTTCCAAATGTGGAGGGGATGGCTCAAAGTGTGGTAGCAGCTCAGAGGGTTGCAGTGGTTCAGCTGACTATTGAGAAGTACTTGCCTCCTTCTTCTTATCTCGTCTCAGTGCACCAATTTTTTTTAAAAGAACCTCGTACCGGAAGAAGCTGCTCCGTATCATCCCACACAACACCGGCTAACCGGAAAAGTTTCGTAATCAAGGATGAGTGGGGTAGACTGATGGTCGATGATCCCCTAACAATATCAATAATAGAATCCTGAATCACACTACCAACATAAAAATATTTCCCCGTCACTATTCAATAAACAAGACTAGCCCTAGCCCTAGTCACATCTGATGTATGCCCAGATGGAAACATCCTGGCAGCCACAAACTCGCTAGTTATTTGGTTCTCGTCGAAGAAATATAGATGAAAATGTCACAGGTTCTTCCTTTGCATTTCTCTTCCATTCTGAACCATCATTACACAAAGTCTGAATTACAACATCATCTGGAAAGGGACCACTCTTGAATACCTGATATTCATCATCTTCAATGTCTGGAATGCCATAGAGAGTATTAATCGTGCTTCTGTCAAAAGACACCAATTTTCCTCAAACTCTAACTTTAAGATTCACATCTTTGATCATTAAATTGACGTAAAACTCAGGAATCAAAGATACAATATCATCTGGCGGACTCCTGACAAATGACTCCCAACCTCTTCTCCTGGCTTCAATTAATGCCAGAGCATCGTACTTTTTGAAGCTCATTCCCCTTTATTTTTGCATTCCTTTTTCCATCAAATCAGTGTAATATTCAGCTGCTGTTGATTTCCAAAAACGATTTTGATCGTACGAGGCAGCAGAAGTTGATGAAGAAAGATCTCCCTTCCCTTTGGTTTTCGGCGGCATTGTGGACCAACAATGCAATACAAATCAAATGCCTTAACGAAATTATCACAATCTTAACCACAAAGCACAGCAACGTTCATGCACAACTTATCCTAGACAATTCAACAAACACTTGGTGTGCACGAACTCAATGATATCCAAACTGACTAACATCAACTGTTCACAACACCACAAATCAAATAAATCAACTACTTCAAGTCACAAATTGAACACGACTTAAATATAGGAGAGAAAATTTGAGCTTTTTACCGCAAGTAGAAGAAATTCACAAACCCTTATAAATCCCCTTTTTGAGCGTGAATGAGGCAGAGGAATGAATTCTGAGAGGCTCGGCCTTGTGATAATATCAAATCCTAAAGATGTTATAATTTTGTGATTGAAGGATTTACAGAAGTGAGATCGTGCGTGAGACAAGGAGACAGAGGCTTTTGTTATGAAAAGTCGTGAACACGCCCAATTTAATCTGTAGAAAATGTATTGCGTGAAAAGTGTGCGCCATTCGGATGCGCGATTGCGCTATATTAGGCGCGGTTCTTAAGTGCGATAGCGCCAGGTGTAGCGCTATTCAGCAGTACTTTAGCGCAAGATTTTTGGCGCTGTTCGGAGGTGCGATTGCGCATAAGTGAGGAGCTCTTTTGTATCTGTGAATCGTAGAGGGGGCACGGGCGCCGAATAGTAGAGGAGTGACCGCGCTTAACTTTTGGGCTTAATAGCACAGACTAGAGCGGGCGCGCTACAAGACTTGCGCGGCCGCGCATTGGCTTCTGACAAAAGCTTCCCAAATGCTGAAAAAATTTAAATATTTGTAATATTAGTCCTCCAAAATTTCCAAAAATGAACTCAAAAATAAAAGATTAACTCATTAACAAAAATAGAAGACAAAAAATTTAAGCATAAATTAGATTAAAATAAAAAATAAAAATTAAATGAAAATAAAATAACACAAAAAATTTGGGTTGACTCCCAAAAAGCGTTTGGTTTAGAGTCGTCAGCTCGACTTTCACCGGTCTTAGACGGTTGTCGCTTTGGTTGGGGTCTTTCCCTTCTCTTTCACACGCCAAATATATTCCACAAACCGCCTGTTAAATTTCGCCTTTTTTATTTTTATTCTTTGGTAAACTTGGCTCTTTATCCTTTGGCGATTCAACCTCAATCACAGCTCTTTGACAGCCTTTCAGCTTCACAACCCGCTCAATCGCGCATAATTTCTCAATGGGTGGGTTAGGGTCCTTCATGAATATATTAAAAATCACTCTTTCGCCTTTCACACCCATCGACAAGTCACCCTTCTTCACCTCAATCTTGGCATCAGCGGTAGCCAAAAACGGTATTCCAAAAATCAATGGAGCACCATGATCCGCTTCCATGTCTAAGATCACAAAATCAGCCGGAAATTTGAATTTATCCACCTTGACTAGCACATCTTCAACAATACCCCGTGCATATGTGATGCTTCTATCCGCCAACTGCAATGTGATTGTGGTCGATTTCATCTCTCCCAACTCCAAGGCCTTGTAAATAGACAATGACATTAAATTAATACTGGACCCTAAATCACATAAAACACTACTAATAAGAGATCCACCAATAGAACAAGGAATAGTAAAACTCTCTGGATCTTTACGCTTTTGTGGCATCTTCTTTTGTAGCACGACACTACATTCTTCAGTTAAATTGACCACCTCGTTCTCTAGCACCCTCCTTTTCTTAGACATCACCTCTTTAATAAACTTTGCATAGTTCGACATTTTCTCCAAAGCATCAGCAAAAGGGATGTTGATATGAATCTTCTTGCAAATATCCAAGAATTTTGAGAACTTCTCGTCCAATGCCTTCTTCTTGAACCTCTGGGGATATGGAAGTGGAGGCTTGTACATCTGTTTATGCTTAGGTTCAATCTCCTTTTCCTCGACTTTCTTCTCTTCAACTGCAGCTTTTTCAATCCTATCAGATGTCTTGCTCTCACAGTTGCCTTCTTCATTACCTACTTGTTTCCCACTCCTTAAAGTGATAGCATTGCATTGCTCCTTCGAATTTGTAACGCCCCAAAAATTAGCCTAATCGAGATTATAAGATATTAAGATTGATAATCAGAGATTAAGGAATTTGAGGATTTAATTGTTATTCGATAAGGGACTGAATTGCAATTTTTGAGGAATTCAGGGACCAAAGTGAAAAAATGGGATTTGTTATAAAACACATGGCCTTTTAATCAGTTGACTAGTCTTCTCCATTCCTTTCTCCTTCTCCTCCACGCCGTGTCCTCCATGGAAGCAACCTCACGCCCATTTTGAGCTTTGTGATTTCAGTTTTTTCTCGATCCATCTGTTAGAAATTCAATCTGAAGACAGATTAGCGATCACGCCTATGAGAGCTCCGTTCTACTGTAAGTTTTTCTTCGATCTAGTATACTTCGATTTTGGGATGTTGTCAGAATTTGTTTAAATTTGGATATGTCGTTCTTGAGCTAGCATGTATCGTACAATTGAAGTCGGATCGGAAAAAGAATGTCGTTCGGATTTGTTATAATTTTTGGAAGTATATTCGAAAATTTGGGTTTCTAGATTTGTTGGAATTGTGTTGTTTTAGTTGGATTATTGATGTTGGGAGTTGTTTTGGATTGATAAATTGTTGTCTGTGGTTTTCGGTTGATCAGATTATAGCCGTTATACCGCCGGTTTGAATTTCCGGATTTTAGATGTTGGAATTAAGTTTTTGAATGGTTTTGAATTGAATGGATTGATATTGCATTGCTTTATATCTTCGTACAGATTGGTTTGAAGTTTTTGAGTCCAGAGTTAGCAGAAGTTGATCGTCGAAGAGTTAGACGAAGAGCGGTAAAGAGTTTTACCTTGTTCGTTTGTATTATTGGTTGTTTAGATTTTGATATAAATCTCTTATTGTAGCTTATCCAGAGTTGGAGCTTTTGAATCGAAAAGGTACAAGCAGACATCGTTTAAGCGGGGATAGAACACTCAAGACAGATGGTTCTTGAGTTTTCCTTAAATCACATACTTGCATCAATAATTGTTCTAGAGTAGGGAACTTGTATTTGGTTGATTGAAATCTTGTTATTAATTGAATTATGGTTTAATGCATTTTATTTTATTTATGCATTCATCTAGAGCCAAAATCCTTGATTTCAGCGGGCAGAACGACCCTTTTATTTTAGATGTTTTGGGGGCTTTAATCGAGTGGCCTAGGCGTAGAGGTTTGCCTAGTGTCAGCATACTCCTTATAGTCGCACCAAAGTCTAGAGGATGGAGATACGTAGCACCACCTCGATCGGGAGAGTCGGTGAGTTGTTCACGTGATCTCATCCTCGGGATCCCAAAAGAATAGCAGCAATTCCTTGATTATTAGAGTTGATATCCCGGTTTTAAAGTCATGCATTTCATTCGTATTAACATTGATTATGTTAACGTTATATCATGATTTGATATATTACTTGTTATTGCATTTTATGTTGCTTTTACTGGGAATATCATTCTCACCGGAATTATCCGGCTATTGCTTTGTTTTGTATGTGTACTTGGCGACAGGTGGGGCAGGATCGAGTCAAAGGAGACTTGTTTAGCATCGAGATCGAGAGATAGAAGTGGGACTCGGTTTTGAAGTCAAAAAGCATGCCAATCTAGTTTATGTCTTGAAGCATGTCGAACTTTTGTTGTAATTGGAAGCATGTTTAGAATCCTATCTTTGTTGGAACTCGTTGTTTCGACTATTCGAATATTGATGCTTGAATGTTGTTGTTGCATGAATTAAGACTTTATTTTGTATTGATTGGATTGAGCAGGAGAAGTTGAGCATATGAGCAAAAATCTATTTTTTTGTTGCAGGGTTGTGCTCGCTCGATCGGTTGAGTTTCACTGATCGAGCGAGGAGTCCTGCAGTAGCGGGACAGAGCTTTTCTCGCTCGATCGGTAACTTTGTACCGATCGAGCGAGATGTCCTGTAGGTGTTGCCAGGGATTTGCCCGCTCGATCGGTTGAGTTCTACCGATCGAGCGAGCACTGTTAAATTTTTTTTTTATTCTTTGAGTTATCTTTTTGTTTATCTTATCTTATTGTTCTAAGTACTCGAGATTATAAGATTAGAACCGAGGTCTCATATTAAGTGGTATCAGAGCGATAAAATCTTGAATTGAAGTAGATTGAGCGAGGTAGATCGAGTCCGCATGAATTGATTTCTCGCATGTGGTTGAATTATTTAAATTGATTTATTTAAATAACATGCGAGCATGCTTTATTATTTCAGAATTTAATTGAATTACATTATTTTGTGATTTAATTGATAAAACATGAATTAATTGCGTTACGAACTGTATTTAATTCCTGTTCAAATCCGGATTTCGTCAAATGACATGAGTAAGCAGAACATAGGTTTTTGGACACCAAAAGTTTGAAGATCGAGGTAATCGTGTCCTAACTCTCATGAGCACGAGATTTTGTACTTGATAAATATTGAAAAGGAATCGAACTATTTAGAATCCTGATTGTATAGAGTAATACTGCGACCGATCAGATGGATGTCTATCCGTCACTAATGGTAGCATGATTGATGAGATTTCAATCGTTTTAACCGCCGACTCTGAGGAGTACTGATAATGCTAATGGATGTGAAAGCTGGTTATAAGAAATTGATCAGCTGTTTGATTCTCTAGGATACACCGATGACTGACAAATTCGGTTAGTTGTGTACCAACTGCAAGGCATTGCGAAAAGTTGGTGGATATCGAAGAAGAAAGCTTTAGAGAATCAAGGTTAGGACATTTCATGGAGTTTGTTTAGATCCGAATTTTTTCGATAGGTTCCGTTTCAACATTCGACTGGCTATAGAGGGAGTAACTTTAGAGAATACCTTCAACCGAAGGGTTCAATTCTAGAAGTCTGGGAGCAGTTTTTCTAGCTCCAGCGGATCGAAACAGTTTGGTTCAGGACAGAGTTCTGGATCTTTCGGTATATGTTGCAGCAATTGTGGAGGTCGATACCCCAGCAAGCACTGTCTAGGAATTGTTTGTAGTTGTAATATATGCCATCAGACAGGACACTACGCGGGGATATGTCCTTAGCGTGATACCGTTTGATCTCGGTCAGGGCATTATTTTAGACCGATGGTTCAACAGGGGCTGCAAGCTTCTATGGTTCATTCCTTTCAGCCGCCGCAGCAGAATCGACTAAGAGGTTATCTGAATATGAATCAACCTCAGATGCAACAGACTTTAGTCTTTGCTCTTAATGAGGATCCGCAGACTCGGGCTGCACCTGGAGATGATATGACAGGTAACCATTCGAATTTTTGGTTTTTTTGCCTGTTGAATGTTAGATATTGGTACTTTCCCTACCTTTTTACTGGAGGAATCTAGTTTGATGCATTACCTTTTGTTGAGCTTTTGGGTTACTTTAGTCACAACTCTTGATTTGGACGGGAATAAGATTGAACTGGGCAGTTGGTACTTTGGTTATCAGATTCTAAGTTTATTATCCGTTGAGCTGTTTAACCAAGTACAGGGCAACCGAAGAATATTTCAGAAAGTTGACAGATTCAGATCTAATTCGTTGGACGAGTGGAAATCCTCCGGTAAGAATTCTTGATTCGTAGATTCTATTGATTTTTGTTCTATAGAATGACCGTTTATTACAGAAATGTGCGGAAGAATTCTTGATGTTGCAGATGATGTCCTGAATTTTTAACCCAATCTGGTTGATACACCAGTGGTTATAGAATTTGCAGACGATGATATAGCAGGATGAGCTTCCAGTTTTGATCCCGATTCGTCAGATTGACTTAAGCTTGAATTGAGATCAGAATATCATCTTTCTAAGACCGGACTCAGAACGAGGTATGCTCGCTTGAACTTTGTCTTGCCATTGTTTTGGCAGACGCTCCTGCAGTGCTTTTAAATTTTAGGAGCCGGATTCATCAGAGATATTTGGATGAATTTGTGACTATTCTTATCGATGAAATTCTTATCCGTTCGAAGAGTCGTACTGATCTTTCAGATTAATGAGAGTTGTTTGAAAATTTGCTTGCCAAACAGTGTTATGATTTCTTTTTCGACGTCTTAATTCTGATTGGATAGAGTTGCCCTTTCTCGATCATATTATCTGGAGGTGGAAATTCTGTGATCACCTCAAGACTGGAGCCGATATGAATTGATCTAGATCGACTTCCTTACCTGGAATTTGAAGATTATTGGATTAGCAAGTTCTATCGCAGACTCTTCGAGAGATTCTTATCGTTTGTGAAACCAATTACTCAGCAGAATATGTTCTTCTGTCTGGACTTAATCTTATGAGACCCGTTCTTATTAATTTGAAGAAGAGATTGATCAGTGTTTTAGTATCCTTTATTCCTTTTTGTACTGATGATCTTGCAGTACATTGAATTCTTCTTATTGAGATTTGATGTATATTCTTGTTAAGAAGAATCACTTATAGCATGAGCATCAAAACAGCTGAAGACGCTCGAGACTCAATGTCTGATTCTGGATTTTGAGCTCTCAACGATCTTATTGATTGGAATATCTGGCTTTTATTTTTTTTCTTATGAGGAGATTTCCGTATTCTTTCTGATCTTGGAAGCTGTAGTACTGGTTTCGCCGTACAGACTGACTATGAGAATGAGAAGGAGAAGATGATTAGAGGTACTGAGAAATTTCCGATTGGAATCGGAGAGACTGTATGCAGCAGCGGATGCTCTGAGCCGAAATATCTGTTTTTATTTGATCTTCTATCGGCATTCTCCTTGATTGATGAATACGACACTTCCGGTTTAGAATTCGAAGCAGATAGGAGTTCTATCAACATTTTTGCTTTTGAGCCGAATCAAAATTGATTGAGAAGATCAAGATCGTTCAAAGATTTGATTCGACTTTTCAGAGTTCTATGAAGAAAAGTCAGAGCTAAACCAGTCTGAGATTCAGGTTGGTGCTGATGCTCTATTTGAGATTGAGCATTTTGTTGTGCCGGATGTCTTTGATTTAGAGACAACATATCTTAATATTGGCACATTGTAGTGTTTTCAGTATTATTTCAGATGATAGAAAGGTATACAATGATTGCAGTCAGTTCTGGTAAAAGCAGATGAATAACAATGTTAGAGGTATGTTTTTCCGATGTTTTGAACTGTCTACAATTCATAGCAGAGAGAGAACGACCCGACGGTCTATTATACAGTTTATTCTAGTTCAGAATGGGATAGAGATCATGTTGTGATGGATTCGTCACGAACTTATTTGAGCAGTCTGAGTTTGAAGTACTATATGTTTAAGATTGACCGATTGGTGAAAGCTGCTACTGCATTCCGTACAGAATAATTCTCAGACTTGTGCAAATGATGGATTTTTTGTCAGAACGTTTTTCAGATTATTTGATTGCCGAATTCGGTCATTTCAAACAGAGATATTTGTTATGCCTTTTCTTCTGGCATAGTCATCAAAGAGACTTTGTTATTCGATTACATCTGAGTACAGTTGTTATCCTCAGAACGACGGACAGTTAGAACAGACGATTTGGAGTTTGAGGCTTTGTCAAGCGGTGGTGCTAGACCGACCCAATATCTGAATAGCCTGATTGGGCTAGGAGAGGGTGAGCGGTCCATGCCCTCTCTTAAGATCAATTATTACCAGACTTGGTAATTCATGGTACCTATCCTGAAGGTTCATGGTTCGAATTAGAGGAAGTTATGAAACTCCCTGATCCCGGGAGGAGAAGAATTGGAGCATGGTGCTTGACTTTTGCACTAGCTGACGAGTGTCGCTAACTCCTATGAAATTCTTGTACAACCACAGCTATCAGACGTTTTTTTGGATGACATATTTTTATGAGTTGTACGAGCAGAAATGAAATTCTCTTTTGTATTGGATGATTCTTTTCTGAGTCACTTGTTTTGGGACCAGATTTGTTTTGAGTTTTAAGAACAGATGATGATTGTCTAGCAATAATGAAGATGACTTGGACAAGACAGTTGAACTATACGAATGTTAGATGTAGACTTTTGTAATTGGATCGAAAAGATCAAATATTTCTGAAGATTTATACTTTCAGAGGATTTGTCAGATATGAGAAGAGAGAGAAATCGTCTCTGAGATTGATTAAATCTCACTAGAGTCTATAGCTGATAGGCGATCTTGCCTACAGACTTGTTTTGTTCCGTCTCTTTCTGGTTTTCATGAGGTGATTTCCTTCTTTCGTTGCGGATTATCGCCAAATCCGTGTTGTTGAATTACCCAACCATATTTTCTTTTGTTCTTTAGTTGATGAGACCGGAATTTGACGAGTTACCAAATTGCTTGAGACGACTCATTCAGAGTTTTGACCGAAAAGAGAAACAACTCCGAAACAAACCGATTCAGTTTATGTTAGTACAGTTGAGCCGTTACGGTAGAAGAAATTTGAGAAACAGAGTCTGATTTGAGACAGCATTTTTTGGACTTAATTCTGAGAGATGAATTCTTTTCCAGTTTTGGATATTACCCCTTATCTTTTGGAGATTAAACTGTATTCGATTTTGAGGATGAAATCAATTCTTAGATGGGGAGAATTGTAACGCCCCAAAAATTAGCCTAATCGAGATTATAGGATATTAAGATTGATAATCAGAGATTAAGGAATTTGAGGATTTAATTGTTATTTGATAAGGGACTGAATTGCAATTTTTGAGGAATTTGGGGACCAAAGTGCAAAAATGGGATTTGTTATAAAACACATGGCCTTTTAATCGGTTGACTAGTCTTCTCCATTCCTTTCTCCTTCTCCTCCACGCTGTGTCCTCCATGGAAGCAACCTCACGCCCCTTTTGAGCTTTGTGATTTCAGTTTCTTCTCGATCCGTTCGTTAGAAATTCAATCTGAAGACAGATTAGCGATCACGGCTGCAAGAGCTACGTTCTACCGTAAGTTTTTATTCGATCCAGTATACTTCGAATTTGGGATGTTTTCAGAATTTGTTTAAATTCGGATATGTCGTTCTTGAGCTAGCATGTATTGTATAATTGAAGTCGGATCGGAAAAAGAACGTCGTTCGGATTTGTTATAATTTTTGGAAGTATATTTGAAAATTTGGGTTTCTAGATTTGTTGGAATTGTGTTGTTTTAGTTGGATTATTGATGTTGGGAGTTGTTTTGGATTGATAAATTGCTGTCTGTGGTTTTCGGTTGATCAGATTATAGCCGGTATGCCGCCGGTTTGAATTTTTGGATTATAGATGTTGGAATTAAGGTTTTGAATGGTTTTGAATTGAATGGATTGATATTGGATTGATTTATATCTCCGTACAGATTGGTTTGAAGTTGTTGAGCCCAGAGTTAGCAGAAGTCGATCTTCGAAGAGTTAGACGAAGAGCGGTAAAGAGTTTTACCTTGAGCCTTTGTATTATTGGTTGTTTAGATTTTGATATAAATATCTTATTGTAGCTTATCCAGAGTTGGAGCTTTTGAATCGAAAAGGTACAAGAAGACATCATTTAAGCGGGATAGAACACTCAAGAAAGATGGTTCTTGAGTTTTCCCTAAATCACATACTGGCATCAATACTTGTTCTAGAGTGGAGAACTTGTATTTTGTTGATTGAACTCTTGTTATTAATTGAATTATGGTTTAATGCATTTCGTTTTCTTTATGCATTCATCTTGAGCCAAAATCTTTGATTTCAGCTGGCAGAACGGCCCTTTTATTTTAGACGTTTTGGGGGCTTTAATCGAGTGGCCTAGGAATAGAGGTTCGCCTAGTGTCAGCATACTCCTTATAGTCGCACCAAAGTCTAGAGGATGGAGATGCGTTAGCACCACCTCGATTGGGAGAGTCGGTGAGTTGTTCACGTGATCTTATCCTTGGGATCCCAAAAGAATAGCAGCAATTTCTTGATTATCAGAGTTGATATCCCGGTTTTAAAGTCATTCATTTAATTCTTATTAACATTGATTATGTTAACGTTTTATCATGATTTGATATATTACTTGTTATTGCATGTTATGTTGCTTTTACTAGAAATATCATTCTCACCGGAGTTATCTGGCTGTTTCTTTGTTTTGTATGTGTACTTGGAGACAGTTAGGGCAGGATCGAGTTAAAGGAGACTTGGTTAGCATCGAGATCGAGGAATAGAAGTGGGACTCGGTTTAGAAGTCGAAAAGCATGCCAATCTAGTTTATGTCTTGAAGCATGTCGAACTTTTGTTGTAATTGGAAGCATGTTTAGAATCCTATCTTTGTTGGAACTCGTTGTTTCAACTATTCGAATATTGATGCTTGAATGTTGTTGTTTTATGAATTAAGACTTTATTTTGTATTGAACTGATTGAGTAGGATAAGTTGAACATGTGAGCAAAAATCTGTTTTTGTTTGGTTGCAGGGCTGTGCTCGCTCGATCGGTTGAGTTTCACCGATCGAGCGAGGAGTCCTGCAGTAGCGGGACAGAGCTTTTCTTGCTCGATTGGTAACTTTGTACCGATCGAGTGAGATGCCCTGTAGGTGTTGCCAGGGATTTGCCCGCTCGATTGATTGAGTTCTACCTATCAAGCGAGCACTGTTAATTTTTTCTTTTTTTATTCTTTGAGTTATCTTTTGGTTTATCTTAGCTTATTGTTTTAAGTACTCGATATCAGATGATTAGAACCGATGTCAAACAGGATTTATCTCTGTGTTGCTTGGAAACTGGCCTTTGTTGTTATCTTTCAAAGCATTCGCTAGCTGCCCAATATTTGTCTCCATAGATTGCAGCACATCGCTCATATTGGCCACATGCGTCTCCAAGCTGTCAAGATGAGACTCAGTCCTTGCCATCCTCTTACTTGATTCCTGCACTAAAGTACTATAAACATTCTCCAAAGAAGGCTTACCTTCACCCTTATTTGTATTGAACCCCGGAGGATTCAACACATTTTTATTGTTAGCATATGAAAAATTTTCATGATTTCACAAACCTGGGTGATAAGTGTTGGGAACAGGATTACCTCTATAGCCTCCATATTCTCGGTAGCGATTAGGATTGATATAACTAAATTCCTCTGGGGGATGAGATCCTTCAATAGCAACTAAAACACTCGTTGAATCTGCGATGTTCACCTTTTTCAATGCAGCTACTTGCGTCGTCAGTACAGATAATTGGGCAGTGATAGATGTAAGAGGATCAACACTATACAGTGCTTTCTTGACTCCCATACTTTCCAATGGCCATTGAAAACTGTTGATGGTCATCTGTTCTAGCATATCGTAGGTCTATATAGGGTCCTTAGCAAAGATGGTACCTCTAGCAGCAGAGTCCACAGACATCCTCGTAGGCGCATTAAATCCATTGTAATACCACTCAATTTGCTCCCAATCTGCAAAATTATGGTTAGGAAAATGTCTAAGTAAATCTTTGTACCTTTCCCATGCCTCGTAGAGCTGTTCAGAGTCCATCTGCCTGAAGGTGCTGATTTCGATCTTCAACTGGGAAGATTTGACAGGTGGAAAATATTTTGCAAGAAATTTCACTGCCATCTCCTCCCATGTATTAATACTTCCCAACGGCAGCAAACTCCTTGCCTGGTCCCTGAGATAGAAAGGAAACAAATATAAGTGAATAATATCCTCAGGAACACCATTCATCTTTACCGTGTCAGTAATCTCCAAGAAGGTCCGCAGGTGTAGATTAGGATCAGCAGTTGCACTCCCATTAAAATGGTTCTGTTGAACCATATTGATCAAAGTGGGCTTCAATTTGAAGTTGTTGGCATTTATAGTTCCTCGAGCGATTCCAGAATAGTGAGCCTAGATCGTCGAAGTGATCTCTGATTGGCACCAAAGGAGGTTGTTGTATGTTCTCTTTAGCCGTTATGTTTCATTCTTCTTCTCTTCTCAGTCGCCTCAGTTCTTTTGCAGTACGTTCGATCTCCGGATCAAAGAGTAGAGAATTAGTGCTTTGAGATCGTCGCATGAACTGGAACTAAGAAGAATTAAAATTAATTAGTAATTAAAAATAAAATAAAGAAAAACTCAAAATTAAAATCTAGACTAATTGGTAACAAGACTAAAATAAAATCAAAATTTACTCCTCGGCAACGACGCCAAAAACGTGTTGCGAAATTTACGCTCGCAAGAGCACGATTGTCAAGTTTTAATATAGTGATAAATAGAGTGTCGAACCCACGAGGAGTAACGTGAAAATATTCATTACTTGTAATTAAAATAGTCCTAATTTTATTTAGAAAATCAATAATATAGAGATTTGCTGAAAAATAAAAATAAGCAATGGATTTTTATAGCACGCACACAATTTTAAAAGAAATATCAATCAGATGAAAAATGGTCTATAGGTTTAGATTTCACCTGGTTTCGACAACAATCACTCCTAATTAATTTATTTTCATGAATTTCTTTCAATTAATAACCAAAAACACTTGGATTATTCTAATTCCCTCTCTCGAGCGCTAAATATAGTGTATCAACTACAGTTCAATTACAATATCCCTATTAAGAATCTAATTGAAGTGATCTATGTAAAACAATGTTCTTCCTAAGGCTCTATTAAAGTTATATATTCTCCCGAGTTATATAAACAATTAATAGTGTTAATTCTATCGGTCCTATTCAAAATCTCCTCTCCCGAGTGCCGGATTCCAAATAAATCTTACAATTAAATTATTGATCAAGTAATTGAAAAGACAATCAAATATAGAAAAACAATTAATCTAAGGGAATTTAATCCAATAAAATTAAGAATTCATAAAAGTTTCAACACCAGGTTCCATCCGACCTCTAGACTCTAAAAAATTAGTTCATAATAAAATTCTGATAAAACCAAAACATATTCAGAAAAATAAACATCAATTCAGAATTTAATAAATATAAAAGAAATAAAACAAAGCCGATTATGCAATGCCGTGTCCGGAAAACGCAATCTTCAAACTCTGTTCTCGAGCACTTGAGTTATACTTGCCCAGATTTCTCACGATCAAATTCTCTCTAATTGTGTCTGATGGATTGCGGCCGCTTCCTTTTCAATTCTGAAGTTTTAGCCTCTTTTATACCTTGCATGAAAAGCCCATTAAGCAGCCCAATAAAATCTAAACTTTCCTTCCGAGAATTTAAAAATTCCATTGTGCGGGCGCTCAATATCTCAGAAGCGGTCGCGCATATGTTTCGGACTCTTAATTTCCAAAGATTGCAAGAACAAACGCTATTGCGCTACAATCTCTTCTTTAGCGCTCCACAATAGCGCTATAGCTTAT
The DNA here is from genome assembly GCF_033568475.1 of Henckelia pumila. NCBI lineage: Eukaryota > Viridiplantae > Streptophyta > Magnoliopsida > Lamiales > Gesneriaceae > Henckelia > Henckelia pumila. The sequence continues at coordinate 223,789,245 of NC_133123.1, read as the reverse complement.
TTCCTTTTCTTTCTTTCTTTTCTTTTTATTTTCTCCTTTTATTTCTCACCATTTTAAGAATTCCATGCATGCACACAAATAAAAAAACAACGCATAAATCTGCTCGAAACAAAGCAATTAACAATTAAAATCATAAACATATTAAGTGCATAAAATGCACTTATCAACTAGAAACAAGGTGAGACCGTTTAAATTATTTAATATGTGTACTCTTTGTGATGTCTATGTGATATTGGTAAGAGAAGTAGAGATTTACTATAGGTGTACGGCTCAATTTGTATGGAATCAAAAACTTAACGAGCTTAAGATGCATCTCAAGGAAATTAATAGAACGGATTTTGGACACATTTCTTACTGAGCGGCCAAGGCTAAGGAGATGTTGATTCATATACAAAACAAGATGCTTAATAGCTATATGTTGGATGTACCAACCTATTAGTAGGAAAGCTGGGATGCTTTCAGAGGTTGAGAGATTGTTCCTAGTACAAAAATCTAAGTGCGCATATATCAAACAAGGTGGTCGATGCACAAAATATTTTTTTATAATAGGATTAAACACAACAAAAAGCAAAATGCGGTGTATGCAATTCACACTTTGGATGGGCATATTACGCATGACACAAAGAAGATTGTTAATGAGTTTGTTGAGTATTTTAAGAGAATGTTGGGCACGACATCAAATAGAGAGGAGATATATTGAAAGCTATATTTTCAGAGCCAAGGGTGTCGGTGGATAAAAATGGTTGCATTATTGCTCCGGTTACACTTTTGGAAGTTAAGGGTGTGCTTTTTAATATTGACAATGACAAAGCACCAAGATAAGATAAACATGGTTCTTTATTTTTCAAATATTCATAGGATGTGGTTGGTGATGATGTATTTAAAGCCGGGAATGAGTTCTTCTTGGAGGGCAAACTGTTGAAACAATGGAATCATTCTTTGATTGTTTTGGTTCTCAAGTTAGTTATGTAATATCAGTGAGTCATTTCATCCACATTTTGTGATGTACCGTGGAGTATAAAATTATTACCAAGGTCATGGTAAACCGATTGAAAGGGGGTGACCAGAGGCCTATTATATGACGCACAAGCGGGTTTCTTGACGGGCAGATGATAGGATGAATCACCTGAGCTCAAGATAAACTTAAGGAAAAAAACACAAGAAAGGTACGTATATATGGAATTTTATAGATAAATCTCAAAGTTTCCTCTGTAAAAAGTGTTTACACACTCCCCCTAGCACCGCTAGCAAAGACTTCCAAGGTAACAGAATGCCCTACATCACGTTTTCCACATATCCTATAACTAATTCTCCCGCCCTTCTCGTTTCATCCTTCTAGAATATACAAATTGTATGTTGGGCTTCTTAGATTTATTTTGGCCCAATACATCTATACCCGTATCAATACCCCTAATAAAAGTAGCCTTGTCCTCAAGGATAAGCTCGGGAAATTGAGATTTCAGCACCGCGGCGTCTTCCCAAGTCGCCTCTTCCACTATCTACCCTTTCCACTTCATCAACCATTGTTGCACCGGTTCCAGCCCCTGTTCTTGAAGCGGGTGGCCAGCACCACCTCTGGAGTGTACTTGAAGAATAGGCTGACTCCAAGTCCTTTAGAAGATGTGATTTTCTGTCTGGCAGATGTCCCACAGCCTTTTTTAAGCATGATACATGAAAAACAGGGTGAACTCTCGAATCTTTTTGTAAAGCTAACTCATATGCCACTGCCCCAACCCTGCGAACAATTTGAAATGGGCCATAATAGCGAGCTTCCAATTTTTGATACACTCGTTTGCAAATGGATTGTTTTTTATGCGAACGTAATTTGAGAAATACCCAATCATCCACTGCGAATTTCATATCCCGAATGTGTTTATTAGCTATCATTACCATCCGCTGTTGTGCGAGATGTAAATTATATTTCAGTTGGCGCAATAGTTCATCTCTGTCTTCTAAATCCTGGGACACTGCCGCCACCTAAGACTCTCCTGGTACGTATTGTATTAAGGATGGTGGCTTATGACCATACACCGCCTCGAATGGAGTCATGTCGGTTGAAGAATGAAAAGTAGTATTGTACCAATACTCAGCCCAAGAAATCCAGTCGGCCCATGATTTAGGTTGCTCACAAGCAAAGCAACGTAGATAAGTCTCCAAACAGCGGTCAAGCACCTCTGATTGTCCATCCGTTTTTGGATGGTATGAAGAGCTCATCTTTAACTTTGTGCCTTGCCTTTGAAATAGTTCCTTCAAAAAATTACTTAAAAAAATTGGATCCCGATCACTCACCACTGACCTCGAAACCCCATGAAGCCGGATAACCTCTTTAGCAAATGCCTCAGCCACAGATTTGGCAGTAATAGGATGTCGAAGGAGAATAAAGTGGGAACCGATCTATCACCACCATGATTATGTCAAACCCTTTAGACTTAGGTAAACCAGTAATGAAATCAAGAGCTATATCTTCCAAAATAGCTGTAGGCAAGAGTAAAGCTTGCAACAAACCTGCTGGTGAAGTGGCCGAGTATTTCTATCTTTGACAGATGAGATAGACTGCTACAAAGAGATACACATCTTCACGCATCCCGTTCCAATAAAAAAAACTCCGGCAATTTTATTAAGGGTGCGAAAAGCACCTGAGTCCCCTCCCATAGGGGAAGCATGAAATTCGTCTAAGAGTTTGGGAACCCACTGAGATTCTTTTCGAATGACCACTCGACCATCATAGAACAGTCTGTCGTTGATCAGTGCATAATGTGACACCTCAGTAGGGGTATATTTTAATTTGTGAATAACCCCTTGGAGATATGGATCTGCCATCACTACTGACCCCAGTGCCTCCCACTCAATCCATACCGGCATGGAGAGACTCAATAACTCACCACTGTCATTTCTGCGAGATAGTGCATCAGCTGCGCCATTTGAATTGCCAGCCCTATATTGAATTTCAAAATCGTACCCCAACATTTTGACCAAAAAATGTTGTTGGTCAAGGGTATTAATCCGCTGTTGAAGCAAACATTTTAGAGATTTGTGATCAGTAAGAACCACAAATCATCGGCCTTGCAAATAAGGCCTCCAAAATGGTATAGCCATAACCAAAGACATAAGTTCTTTTTCATAAGTCGATTTTGATAGAGCCCTTGTTGATAGCGCCTTACTATAGAAAGCAATTGGTCGCCCCTCTTGAGATAGCACTACTCCAATCCCCCTTCCTGATGCATCACACTCTACCACAAACGGTTTGGCAAAATCTATAAAGCTCAAACCAGGGGCAGTACTGAAAGAGTGGGTGCCCGGATAGCCAACTTGTGGCTAAGGGCTTTTATGACTCTTTGTGTAAACAATCTTTGTTTAATATAATTTACATTTTATTAATGGCAATGACTTTATCTTTCTTCATATTGTTATATTGTGATATACTATTGTTGTTTTGATAAAGACCTTGAATATACTATAGTGTATGTAAGATGTGGTAGTACATGGGGATGACTATCATGAAACACATCTTATAGTCACTGTATATTCTAAACAGTTCCTAGTCGATTGAGCCATCTGAAAATAAGGATAAGGATCGCTCAAGTTTGAGACTAGCATTTGCGATGCAGAGTACCACGTTTCATTGGTAGGGAACATAGAGATGTTCGAAGCATGCAAATGGATATTCATATGATGAATGATCGAACTACCCTATTCGGACTTTCCAAGTGGTTATCACTTATCGAGTGGATAAAGTCTGCGTTTTTGGTTGTACACCATTAGTCCTTATTACTTGAAACATCATTGAGACTCTATATGCTAGTACTGTGCTTTGACTCGTTTACCGACTCTATGGGGGTCATCAGGTGTCGGGATTGGGTACAGTTACGACGCATATAGGAGTCGATGCTTTGTTGTCAAGGATTCACCACATACTTGCGAGTGTGGATATCCTATGCGATCTGAGGAGATATTAGTGTGACGAATCTCTGGCCAGAGTGCATGATGTGTTTTAGGTTAATGGTTATCCTAGTAACACATGCGATGTCACTAATTGATCTTCAAGACGTAATGCATAGTTATTGAATCTCGAACGACTCTTGATGTACCAATGGTTGTTGATTCGATCGGGATATTTGGTTGAAGGGATCGTACTGTACGCTAACCAAAATCTACTGGTTCTTGCAGGCACTATCAGTAATACCTAGGGAATCATGGGGCGATGTTGCTAGACGCTCTTACCATGATTCGTTGGGTAAGTCGGAAATTGTTGTTCCGAGTCACAAGAAGTTGTGAGCCCACGGCTAGCTGTATTCCTGAACCATTGAGGGTTACACAAGTAATGGATTACTAAAACCCCGTAGAGATAGTTAAATTTAAAGAGTTAAATTTAATGAAAGAGAAATTGGATTTCTCAACTAAAGGGAGTGGAATTTCCTAAAATGACATAGTGATGGACATTTTTGAAAATCATTGAATTCGGATTCAAAAAAATAATCTTGACTCTAAAAGATGCAGAAATGGTTTCTGTGCACATTGGTGAAATCAGTTTATCAATCGGAGTCACGATGAATTTTATATTAATTTCTATAACAACGGGCTTGGCTTGTTGGGCTTAAGTTATGGATTGTGGGCTTTAAGGAGTTAGAGTCCTGATACAATTATAACTAGAAATTATCTATAAATAGAGGTGTTGGGTTCGAAAATCAAACTTTGTGTCTTATAATTTTCGAAATTACACTCTAAATATTCTAAGGGTTTTTCGAAATCCTTGTCCCTCCCGGAGAAAATTCAGACTTGTGATTTTTGTGAAAAATTACAATTCTGAATTAACAGATCATATCTGTTTATTCTCTACGCAAAACTTCTGATTGATTTCTAGTGCAGTCAATCAGAGGGTTTCTGTTTTCTGTTCGTGGACCTTATTCCGATGATTGATCGTGATGCCATCGGTTCCCAGGATATACAAGAAGAGCAGATTAAATTCTGTTGGTGTCCATAATCTCGTTTCGAGATTTAAGGTAAAACATTAATTGTGATTATTTGTTTTACTTGTATGAATTTAATCGTAAAAGTTTTGATACCCAGATATGGAATCGTTCCATATTAATAAAAATAAATTTTTAAACTTTCGCTGCACCGGGTATCAATTCTAATTGATCTGAACACCGATTTTCCAACAAGTACACACAGCCGTTTGTAGTTGTTCAAAGGCCCCTTGGGCTACTACATCCCACTTGAAGTTATTCTTCTTCAAGAGCTCCGTTAAAATTTTAGCAATCATGCTATATCCATTAATGAATTTCCAGTAATATCCAATGAGATCAAGAAATCCATGTATGCCCCACATGGATTTAGGAGTAGGCCATGCCCGTACTGCCGCTATTTTTGTGTTATCCATAGCCACCCCTTGCCCTGAGATAATATGGCCCAAATACTCGATAGGTGTGGAGCCAAAATGACATTTATTTTCATTAAGCAGCAGCTTGTGTTGTCTCAACACCCCAAATACAATCTTTAAGTTCCCCAAATGCTCCTCCCATGATCTACTGTATATAAGTATATCATCAAAAAAAACTAACACAAACTTTCGGAGGTATGGACGCATCACATCATTCATTGTAGCTTGAAAAGTGGCTGGGGCGTTTTTTATCCCAAAGGGAATGACCAGGAACTCGTAATGACCCAAATGCGTGCAGAATGCAGTTTTGGGAACATCTTCGGGTGTCATCCTGGTTTGATGATACTCGAACGTAATGTGCCCCATGTAATTCATCCAAGAGTTCATCCACCACTAGAATAGGATATATTTTTGCAATTGTGATCTCATTTAAAGATCTGTAGTCAACACAAAAATGCCAGCTACCGTCCTTCATCTTAATGAGAACCACGGGGCTGGAATACGGGATATAACTTGGTTGAATCACCCTAGCCCCCAACATTTCTTTGACCAGTATTTCCATCTTGTTTTTCTGATAGTGCACATACCTGTAAGGTCGTACAACCACTGGACCGCATCCATCTTGAATACATATTGAATGAGACTGATTACGCATAGGAGGAAGCCCTGTTGGAAGGGTAAACAGATCTGCAAATTGAGACATTAACTCCGCAATCTCCCATTGTGTATGTGGTTCCATTCCGGCGTCTAGTGCTATTGTTGTGGCTTCGGTGACCCACACGGCTCCACAAAAAAAAACATCACCTATTTTGGTCAGAGAACGTAGTGACACTAGTGATCTGTGTAAAGTTGGGTCACCCTTTAAGATCAACTCCTGCCTGTCATTTACAAATTTCATGATCATCTGGATCCAATCTACCTTGACTTCCCCCAATGTTCTAAGCCAATCGACCTCGAAATCAAATCCACCCTTCCTAATTCAAATAAATAGCCATTGATAGTCGTTTGACAGACCCCGAGATCAACCGATATTTTCTTACAAACCCCTTGGAAATCAACGCAACAACCATGTAGTGACCCTTACCGAGATCACCTACTAATCAGAAACTTAGGCATGCAATAAACTTAATCAAACAGTAAACCAAAAAATAAACTGCGGAAGCAATAAACGTTATACAATCCCAAGAAAAGAAATCTGCAAATACCCAAATAGTAATACAACCAAATCGAATACTGTATCAACCAAATACAATAAAAAAACCCTAGGCAAAGCTCTAGCTGGCCAAACACTGCCTAGCCCCTCTTGGATCCACTCGCCTCATCCAATCGCAAACCTGTCCTATGGAATAGGGTGTCCAGAAACACAGAGTACAAGACGTGAGCGTAAAACGCTCAGTACGAGAGTATGAGTATACATGAATGCAAGTGTACTGCCTACTGACTAGAGGTCAAGAATCAGATAGAAAAGACAGACCGGGCCCTGATATGTAGCATGTTGTGCCGTCGCTTCAGGAGGTGGCTCACATACTGAAATACCAGTGGATATGCCGGACCCAAATCGATGAAAGTTCATACACCAACAGAATAGTGTAAAACCCAACTAACAGACATCTTAGAAGAGATAGCTCAAGATGCAAATGTATGCAGCATAAAATCATGTCATATAAATCATGCAATCATATAATACATGCATACTCAGTCAGGATATCTCGAACAGTACTTTCGTACCTCAAATACTAGGAAAGCTCTACCCGCTCTAAGTCCACGCCTATAGTCCACACTACACTGCAAAATGATACTAATATCATTAAATTGATCTAAAAGCCTTAACGAAGCTATTGAATACTCCTAAATATTTTTAGAAAGCAAAGGCTATACCTTCGTTCGTCGTCAGCCCTTTGCTATCACTTTCCTCAAAACTAGGCAGAGCTCCGCTACGACGCCTGGATCGCTATGCCACTTTCGGATTCCCAATGGGACTCCTAGAAAGCCCTAGATCTAAGCTGGAAGACCAAGGAATCGAGAGAAGAGAGGTGAGTGGTGCATCTGAAAATGAGGCTCGGCACCCCTATTTATAGCCGGAGTTCGGGCCGTCCGAACCCCACTTCGGAGCCTACGAACATGTTCGGGCCATCCGAACTGGACTTTGTAGCGTCCGAAGTCCCAACAATACGTCAGCCGTGATGTCATCTTGCTGACGTAAGCAATGACGTAATACTGGACTCCGATCGGACCGTCCGAACCTGCCGACGGAGCGTCCGAACACGTTCGGAGCCTCCGACCCTTGCTTCGGATCGTCCGATCACGTTCGGAGCCTCCGATCTTCCTTTCGGAGCGTTCGAACTCAAGTTTAGTAAATGTGATTAGTTCCTTAATCTCTTTAATTGGTTATGGGCTACTACATTCTCCCCCACTTAAGATATTTCGTTCTTGAAATCAAATCTTAAGTACTGAAAACGAACATGCAGAAACATCTTTTATTCATATGAAAAATTTACATAGTTCATAACTGAATACAACTCGAAAATGAAATCAAAATAACTCAGGATGTTCTGTACGCATCCTGCTTTCGAGCTCCCAAGTGGCTTCTTCAGTGCCTCGACGCTGCCACTGAACTAAAACAAGAAGAATGACTTTATTCCGCAAGACCTTATCCTTATGATCTAGGATACGAATAGGTCTCTCAACATAGGTCAAATCCATATCCACCTGAACTTCATACGGCTGCAGAATATGAGACTAATCTGCCACATACCATCGCAACAGAGATACGTGGAACACGTCGTGAATATTGGACAGATACGGTGGCAAGTCTAACCGATAAGCCAAATCGCCAATGCTCTCCAAGATCTCAAACAGACCGATAAATCTGGGAGACAATTTGCTCTTGAGGCCAAATCTGACAATCCTGCGGAAAGGTGAAACTCTCAGAAATACCTTCTCCCCAACATCAAACTGCAAAGACCTACGCTTGGTATTAGCATAGCTGGTCTGACAATCTTGTGCAGTCTTAATCCGTTTCTTGATCTGATCAACAATATCTACTGCCTGCTGGACTAACTCTGGTCCCTCAGCCTGTCTCTCCCCCACTTATTCCCAGAAAAGTGGAGTACGACAACGTCGTCCGTACAACGCCTCAAAAGGTGCCATCCCAATGCTACGATAATAGTTGTTATTGTACGCGAACTCAATCAATGGCAAATGATCTTGCTAGGCTGAACCAAAATCCATAACACACGCTCGAAGCATATCCTCCAAAGTACGGATAGTGCGTTCTATCTGACCATCTGTCTCCGGATGATAGGAAGTACTCAAACTGAGAGTAGTGCCCATCGCACACTGAACACTCCCCCAGAATCTAGAAGTAAACCTGGGTTTTCGATCGCTGACAATGCTCACAGGTACCTGGCATCAAGTCTATGCCAAACTCGACTTCCCTAACAGGAGGAAAACTTGGAATCTCATCTGGAAATACATCTGGGAATTCATCCACAACCAGAATACTCTCTATCCCAACGCTCTCAGCGTACAAATCAACTGCATAGATGAGGTAACCTTCCCCGTCAGACTCTAGAGCTCGACAGGCTCTCAAAGCTGATACCAATGGCATCGGGGGTCGCGCTCCCTCACCATAGAAAAACCAGCTATCCCTCCCATCTGGATGAAAGCGTACTAATCTCTGATAGCAGTCCACTAAAGCTCGATAGGTAGTCAGCATGTCTATCCCCAGAATACAATCGAAGTCATCCATTGCCAGAACCATGAGATTAGCTATCAGAATGTTCCCTTCGAACTCTAAAGGGCAACCCATCACTAGACGCTTAGCCAAAGCAGATTGGCCCGTTGGAGTAGAAACATAAACTACTACGTCTAGTGCAATGCATGGTAACTTATGCCTCTTAACAAAACGTGCAGAAATGAAGGAATGAGATGCACCAGTGTCAATAAGTACAAGAACTGGTATACCATATAACAGAAATGGGAATTCTTGGATTTTCAGATTTACTGCAAGTAGAACTAGAGATTTGAGATAAGTCTATAGGCGATAGGTAAGAATTGTTTGGTACTTAGAGACCATCTAATCCAATAAGTGGATAATAGCTCGTGGTATTTTGACTTGTAGTGTAATTAGGGATTTCTTAGTCGTTGCGTAAGGGATTGAACATAAGCCCAGGATCATTAAGTGTAGCACTACTAATAAGTGGCGTAGACTTTTAGAATTTCAAATTGGATGTTAGGTTGTTCTTGAAGATGTCACTGTTCCGTGGTATTAACGATTTGGGAATATAAGGGAAAATAACTCGTTTTGTCTATCTGTGCGCGATTGTTGAGGAGATAGGTAATTTATTTTATTTTTTGGGCATGTCGTAGAGTTTAGATGTGGAAGTATGGGTCAGATCTATCTCATATCTTGAGGTTTATCGAGGTAGAATTGTATAGTCCCTTGGCTATCCTATTTAGAAAGGATTGGTGTTAGTTGCTAAGCATTTTCTGAACTGGTGAATTTCTTAAGAGTTCGAGTTCTAGATCATATGTGTTAAGCTTAATCGGTAAATAGACATTAAGCATAGTTTCGTTGTTAGGAAGCTTTCAAGTTAGAAGTAAGGTCGACATAAATTATTTATTGGTTTTGCGGGCATTTATTGAATGTAGTTGCGATCCAGTATTTAAGGTTATCAAGCTAAGTCAGGCATTAGATATTTTAGGAGTTTTTGGTGACGAATTAAAAAACTCTTACAATTACATGAAAACAGTGATTAGAAAATTCTCTTAGACTACAATCATGCGGGGATAAATAGGAGTTTGCAAATTTATTTTGCAGTAGGTGTTAGTCTGGTCCTTGATGATATAGATATCAGTAAGCATCAGAGTGCGCAGCGAAAGTTGATTTGGGCCAACTCAAGTGAGTGCAAAGTTGGAATTTAGTGTTGATCTGGTCTAAGGTATTCGAACCTAGTTCGTAAGTCTTGAATTTCGAGGACGAAATTCCATTTAAGGGGGAAGGTATTGTGACGCCTAAAATCCAATCTACTAAATCGCATGCATTAATTAAATAAATATTATGGTTATTATTTTTAAGTTTAATTGATTTAAATTCTTTATTTGAATTATGTGCTAATAAAATATTTTATTATTTATTCAAATGATTTTATTTTACTGACTATTTAATTAATGTTTTTAATTGTTTAAGTTTATCTGTCTAAATGATTTTATTGTGCAATTTAAATTGTGTTAATATTTTAAAGATGTAGGTTTTTGCTTATTAAAATTATTTTGATTTTTAATTGTTTAGTATATTCTTTTAAATGATTTTAACTATTTAGCTTATTTATTTAAATATTTTCGAGTGTCCAACTTATTTATTTTAATAGGCCTAAGTTTAGCGGTTAGTTATTTTAAAGTATTTTAAGTTATTTTAAATGTCTAGCTTATTTATTTAAATCCTTTTTAATTGTATAAATCATTTTAAATGTTTTAGACTTGTTTATTCAAACCTTTCTTTTTATTTGTCCAAATTATTTTAAAGGTTTTTATTTTCTCTCATGTATTTATTTAAATTGTTTTTAAAGTCTCGGCTATAGAAAATGAAATAAGCCGACTTGGTGAGTCGGTTCACCACAACCCGGATAGCATCACAGTTCCTCGAGGATACCGGCAAATGGGTCATAAAATCCATCGTGATAAACTCCCATTTCCACTCAGGAATAGGCAGACTATGAAGCAAACCTCCAGGTCGTCGGTGCTCTGCCTTGACCTGCCGACAGACCAAGCATTTCGAAACATACTGATACACACTGCATTTCATTACCTTCCACAAAAACCGAGTACGTAGATCTTTGTACATCTTGTTGCTCCCCGGATGAATACTCAACTTAGTGTGATGTGCCTGAGACGAAATCTCCTCTCGCAACTCCTCATCCTCCGGGATCACAAGCCTACCAGGCAAACACAGAAAACCATCTTACTGATAGTGAAATCCAGACGTGCTACCCTCGTTGGCTAGACGAGCCAAATGCTGGGTCTTCGAATCAGACATCTGAGCATCCCGAATCCGCGAATACAAAGCTGGCTCAGATAATACCGCAAACATCTGGATACTCTGCATACCTTTCTTGTGCTTGAAGGTATACCCTGAAGAACAACAATCTCCAATCGCACTAGACATCGAACAAGTCTGAAGTGCGGGTAATCGCACCTTACAACTTAAGGCATCAGCAGTGAGATTAGCAGCTCCCGGATGGTACTTAATCTTGCAATCATAGTCTTTCAGCAAGTCCATCCAATGCCTTTGCCTCATGTTCAACTCCGCCTGAGTGAACAAATACTTGAAACTCTTGTGGTCGGTGAAGATCTCAAATTTCTCGCCATATAGATACTGACGCCAGATCTTCAAAGCGAACACAATGGCTGCCAACTCCAAATCATGAACTGGATAATTGTCTTCATGCAACTTCAACTGTCTAGAAACGTATGCGATCACATGCCCATTCTGAGTCAGGACACAACCTAACCCCTGAAGAGAAGCATCTATGTAAACCACATACCCTCTAGATCCTGATGGTAATGCCAACACCGGTGCAGAAGTCAACCGTCGTTTAAGTTCACAAAAATTCTCCTCACACACTGAGGACCACTCGAAATCAAAACCCTTGCGGGTAAGCTTCGTCAACGGTCGGGCTAGCTGAGAGAAGTTCAAAATGAAGCGACGATAATATCCTGCTAGACCCAGAAAACTACGAATCTCAGCAACCGTCGTCGGACGCGACCAATTAATCATAGTCTCAATCTTGCTTGGATCAACAGAAATCCCCTCCCTGGATATGATATGGCCAAGAAAAACCACTCGATCCATCCAGAACTCACACTTACTCAGTTTGGCATACAACTGCTCATCCCGAAGAGTCTGCAGTACCAACTCAAGTGAGAAACATGCTCGTTTGCATTACGCGAATACACCAGAATATCGTCAATGAAAACCACGACAAACTTGTCCAAATACTCCTTGAAGACACGGTTCATCAGATCCATAAATATAGCCGGTGCATTTGTCAATCCAAATGGCATCACTAGAAACTCGTAATGTCATAGCGAGTACGGAATGCAGTCTTGACTATGTCCTGATCTCGGACTCTCATCTGATGATACCCAGATCTCAAGTCAATCTTGGAATAAACCGAAGTACCCTGAAGGTGATCAAACAAGTGATCAATACGAGGCAAAGGATACTTGTTCTTTACAGTAACTCAGTTCAGCTGCTGATAGTCAATACACAACCGCATAGACCCATCCTTCTTCTTCACAAAATGTGTTAATTGCCTAAATATTACATTTCTCCCGCGCATTAGAATTTATTATTTTTAACTTTTTGCGAAAAGTATCATTTTAATTCCCGGACTAGTAAAATCAAATTTAATATTTTAAATTAGGATTTTAAGCTTGTATTTTTATTTAGTGTGATTTAAATTGTAGTCCTAATTTTTTTATTGGTTTGGCATTTATTTTAGTGTATAGCACTTTTTCCTAAATTTCCTAGCACTTCCATTTTTCTAGGGTTACCTAATCTAGCACAAGATTTAATACTAGCAACAAAACACACACAACACGCCTAAACGCACACACCCCTTTCACGACATGTTCTCCCCTGTTTCTCCTCCAACGCGCCATCCATCGGTGTTTCTTTTCTTCAAGCTTAATCACCGCCGCCAGCTCCCCATCTTCTTTCATTTTCGGCGTAGCTTCTCCACGGCGAGCTAAAGGAGTTGGTGCATCCATTTTTCCAGCTCGATTTTGGCTCCTTCCAGCTTTCTCCTCGATCGACCCTAAGCTTTTGAGCTTATTATTTCTTTCGATTTTTGGTGGATTAGTCAAGATTATGGATTCATTCGTGTACTTTATAGATTATATATGTTGTGTTGTTTGGCATTTGATGTTGCATATTAAATATTCATTTTCCTCACGAGCGTGCCCTGGTTCCTGGTTTCTCACGGCTAAGAAGTTTTTTTTATCCTTTGAAATTTCGATTGTAGCTGGTTATTAATGCACTTATGAGATAAATTCTTGAGTTTAAAGCTTGGAATGTCATTGTCTTTATGCTTGTGCTTTTTCGAAAAATATTCAGAAATTTTGGCTGCCTTGTTTGATTTCTATCATGTGTTTGATGGTGTCGATTGGTGTGGTGAATTAGGAGCTACCACGGGTGATATGTAATTCACGTGGTAGCAATAGAATGATTCGGATGCGTTTTGAGATTGGGTTAGGGTATGTTCGAGTTTTTGGCAGCAATTAAGGGTTGTTTTGGGTTGTCCAGGAATGAGCTTTAGCAAGGGGTGTTGGCGACTGTTAAGGGGTTTTTGGATGAGTTGAGATGTTGGCTTTGATGATAGGATCGTGGTTTTAGGATTGAGGGACGATTCGTTAGGCTTTGGGTTGAACTTAAGAAAGGGTTGTTGAGCAGATTTCTGAGGGAGCCCTTGCTGCCCAGAAATGTGGGTTCGTAACAGGGTTAGAGGCTGAACTCGGAGAAGGGCTTGGGGCTGATCGACGCTTTAGGGAGTTAGGGAAATGAAAATTTGAGCGAAATTCAATTTGGATGAGTTTTCACTAATTTCTAAGCCTTGAGACTATAGAGGGGCAGAATTTTAGGCAAACAGATTTCTGTTTGGGTTTGAGCTTTTAAGTCAAGTATAGAAATAGACTCGGGTTAAGGGTACGGGGTTGGAATTAACTTAAGAGGTTAGGAAAGTGTTGTTTCATGCCGAATCTCTTGTGAGCAAGTATCGAGTGAGTTATTAATGTGTCGGGTGTAATGCTCTTTTCACCTAAGTGTTTTAACCATGGTTTAGACTCCCACCCTTGGTACTTCCCTAAATCACCATTCCAGTCATTCACCATCGAGTCCTTTGCATGTTCATTGAGTCAATATTTTCGTAAACATTACATCTACATGTGCATGCTAAGTCTCAAATCCAATAAAGGAAAGAAATATTTGTGAACGAAGTGAGATGGTTGTGACTACATATTCATGTGTTCGTGTGGAGCTGAAAGACGTTTTGGCCTCCCTTACCAAATCATTATGGGTTTCCTTACCTTAGCATGTGTTTGTGTGGGGCCGAAGCTATTCTGGTCTCCCTTACCAATAGGGCAAGATTGGGTTGGGTTCCATCTCGACCTCTTTGCGGCATTGTGCACTATAGCCATGATCATGATCGCAATCACAGAGTCACAATTCATGGATTGGAGTTCACTCAAAATTCATATGACCATGTTCAGTACATTTTTATGCTATTAATTGAATTATTTGACTTAGACTTGCACATGTCATATTCATGCATTTATTCTTTATACATGTTCATTACTTTTAAGTTCAGGGGCACTAACGATTATTTTGTTACGCACTATTTTAAATTCTGTGTGTGCTTGTACCTATGTAGTACTCGTTATTTCCCCCCCCCCCCCCCCCATATTCTTGCTGAGTCTTTTAGACTCACTACACTTATTATTTTCAGGTGATGTGTATTTCATTGAGATCGAGGGGCAAGACTATCGAGTGGACTGCGATGCGGGCATGGCACATCCCTCCGACCTTTGCTCGTCTTCCGCATAGTTAATAGAATTTTATATGTTATGAAGCATTCATTTTGTTTATCTGTCAATTGTATATAAGAAGTTTAGTTAGTATTGTTTTGGGCTTGTAAACACTAGATTTCTTAAACCTTTTGGATATTTGTTATGTCGAACCTCTTTCTTGGGTTTTGTTCTTGTCTCGGCCTAGTTACTTGTGTCGTCAGTCATCTATTTTTTTTATTTTATTTTGGTTGCTGTCTGAGACAGGTTGGTTGTAATATAAACAGAGAGATTATGCCGAAATTTTTAATAAAATTTTTAATATTTTTATTTTTTTTGAAAAATCCGTATTTTATTTAGTTTAATTTAAAGTAGTAGTAGGGACGTTTCACTTTCAGTGTTAGCCAAGATGTGTTTCCCTGTGCTTAAATTTTAGACTTGAAATTTGTTATCGCTATTATTGCAACCGTGCGGGGTTGCCTTTCCTTTCGTAGTTTATGATTATCGCAGTTTGGATTTTTTTTATCACGTTTATTTCTTTATGTGAGAATTGTTGTGTGGGACAGGGTGGCTTTGTTTACTTTCAAACAAGTCATGGAAAAATTTTTATAAATCCGTATTTTTCTTTATTATTTAATTAAGTTTAGAGGTTAGGGTCGTTTTATAATCCTTGAGAAGTTTCATCCAACGACGTTGCCTCATGTTCAACTCAGCCTAAGTGAAAAAATACTCCAAAATCTTTTGGTCAGAGATGATCTCAAAACTCTCACCGTACAGGTAATGTCGCCAAATATTCAGTGAAAACACGATCGCAGCAAACTTTAAATCATGCACTGGATAGTTCCCTCCATGATCAAGGCATGCAGTTCTGAAAATCCCGGAATCAACTCCAAATACCATCCTTAACATGCATTAAAACTTCAATTAACCAAAATACAATACATTAAGGTCTAGAGTTGTACAAAATACTCGGAAGTGTAGAACATGCATCGGTTCTAAGTTATACAATACAAAATACATAACAAGTTCGAAATATAATTCGACTTCTAAACCAAGTCTTCACTTACAATCCCAACTTGATCTAGTCATGCTGCCTCTGACTGGAACCTGCCCCACCTATTGCCAAGCACACATACAAAACAAGAAAATAATCGGATAAATTCGGTGAGAATAATATTCCCATTAAAAGCAACAAACATGCAATATCAAACAAGTATATCAATGCCATGATATAACAAGAATATTATTTCAAAAATAAATAAATATGAAATGCATGTCTTTAAAACAAGATTATCGAATCGGAGAATCAAAGAATCTGGTTTTTTCTTTTGGGATCTCGAGAACAAGATATCGTGACAACTCACCTACACCGGGGTGGTGTCACGTATCTCCATTCTCTAGACTATGATGCAACTATAATCAGTATTTAGACACTAGGTGTGACTCAACATCCCAGGCCTCTCAATTACAGTCCTCAAACGTCTAATTAAGACTGAGCGACTCGGCCCCTTTTAAATCAATCGTTCAGGCTCAATATGAATGCAAATTCAAATCGAATACATTCAAACATAATCCAAGTAATTCAAGTAAACATGCAAGTATGTGATTTCAGGGAAACTCGAAAATCAACTCGAATTCGAGTATTCGTCCCATTTAATTCGATGTCGACTTATACCTTTTCTTGGATTCGATGTTGCTCCCAATCTCTATACTTTGATGCAACTATAATGAGTATTTAGACACTAGGTGTGACTCAACATCCCAGGCCTCTAAATTACAGTCCTCAAACGTCTAATTAAGACTGAGCGACTTGGCCCCTTTTAAATCAATCGTTCAGGCTCAGTATGAATGCAAATTCAAATCGAATACATTCAAACATAATCCAATTAATTCAAGTAAACATGCAAGTATGTGATTTCAGAGAAACTCGAAAATCAACTCGGATTCGAGTATTCGTCCCATTTAATTCGATTTCGACTTATACCTTTTCTTCGATTCGATGTTGCTCCCAATCTGGACAAGCTACAACAACAAGAGTTCCAATCAAAAACCATTCAAACACCGATCAAATAATTCAAGGTAAAACCGTTACCAAACTCGATAAACTCTTTGAAGATTCGAATTCTGCTAACTCCGAGTTCCAACCGTCTTCAAACAAATCTGAAAAAAGTAATATATGATCGAAATCAACATTCAAACTCAAATGAAATACGGCTCAATCAATTCAGACCCAACTATATCCCAAATGAATGCAAATGCAAATCGAATACATTCAAACATAATCCAAGTAATTCAAACTCGAAAATCAACTCAGATTCGAGTATTCGTCCCATTTAATTTGATGTCGACTTATACCTTTTCTTCAATTCGATGTTGCTCCCAATCTAGACAAGCTACAACAACAAGAGTTCCAATCAAAAACCATTTAAACACCGATCAAATAATTCAAGGTAAAATCGTTACCAAACTTGATCAACTCTTCGACGATTTGAATTATGTTAACTCCGAGTTCCAACCGTCTTCAAACAAATCTGAAAAGAAGTAATATAGGATCGAAATAAACATTCAAACTCAAATGAAATACGGCTCAATCAATACAAACCCAACGATATCCCAAAACTCAAATCGGCGGCATAACGGCTAATAAACGGACTACCGAAAAATCACAAACTCAGCATATCAATCCAATCTACCTCATATCTCCATCAATCTATCAAAAAAAATCAAATACCAACAAAATCCCTAAACCCCTATTTTGAATTCATCTATAAAATCATAACAATTCCAAACGTCGTTCTTTTTCCGATCCGTCTTGAAAAATATGATCTATGCTAGCTCAAGATCCACCTATCCGAAAATAATCAAATTCCAACGACGCCCAAAAATTGAAGTATAGTTGATCGAAGAAAAACTTACGGTACAACGAAGCTCTTGCAGCCGTGAACGCGAATATACCTTCAAATTGAATTTCTATCGGATGGATCGTGCAAACCGAAGAATTTAAAATCTTGGAGAAACTTCAATGGAGGGGATCGGCTAGGAGGAAGAATAAGAAGGAAGGGAAATTCCACCTACATGCCTCACCCTCCTCTAAATATCCAAAACTTGGTCAAAATAGGGAAATTTGCACTTTGGTCCCTGAATTCTTCAAAAATTGCAATTCAGTCCCTGCTCAACTATCAATTCAACCCTCAAAATCTCATAAACTCTGATTATAAATAATAATCTCCTATAATCTTGATTAGGATAATTTTGGGACGTTACACTGCAAGAATAAACCAAAATGTCGTCAATGAATACCACAACAAACCTATCCCAATAATCCTGAAAAATTCTATTCATCAGATCCATGAACATTGATGGTGCATTTGTCAAGCCGAACGGCATCACAAGAAACTCATAGTGACCATACCTTGTGCGAAATGTCGTCTTCGCAATATCCTCATCACGAACTCGCAACTGGTGATATCTTGATCTCAGGTCAATCTTAGAATACACTGAAGTACCCTGCAGCTGATCAAACAGATCATCAATGCGTGGTAGAGGATACTTGTTCTTGATTGTCGCTCGGTTCAACTGCCTTTAATCAATACAGAGACACATGGAACCATCCTTGTTCTTGACGAACAACACTGGTGCTCCCCAAGGTGAAACACTCGAACGGATATACCCTTTGTCCAAAAGATCTTGCAGCTGCTGTTGTAACTCTCTCATATCTGATGGAGCTAGACGATAAGGCACGTGAGAAATCGATGTTGTCCCCGGCATGAGCTCAATCCCGAACTCAACCTCGCGAACTGGAGGAAACCCTGGAATATCATCGGGGAAAACATCTGGGTAATCGCAAACCACTGGTAGCTTCTCAAGAGCTCTAACCCCTGTTGATGCATCGATAGCATAAATAAGGTAGCCTTCCCCACCATCCTCCAAATCCCCGCGAGCTCTCAAGGCTGACAACAAAGGCATAGGGGGTCGCTCTCCCTCACTATAAAAAGACTAGCTATCGCCCTCCATCGGACGGAACTGTACTATCTTCTGATAGCAATCCTCAGTAGCTCTATACGCAGTCAAAATATCTATACCCAAGATACAATCGTTCATCGCTAAGATCATAAGATTCGCTGCTAACTCAGAGCCTCGAATATCAAAGGACAGCCTAAGACTAATCGCTTAGCCAAAGCAGAATGACCAGTCAGGGTAGAAACAGAAACCACTACGTCAAGATACACATACGATAATCTATTACGCTTAAAAAACCGTGAATAAATGAAAGAATGCGATGCACCGGTATCAATGAGAACTAATGCAAAAATATCATACAAAAGAAATGTACTTGCAATAACCTCCTCATTATCCTGCTGGATCTAATCCTGACTGAGCGCAAAAACCTATCCGAAAACACGTGGCCTCTGATTGGTGCTCCTTACTGACTGTCCCTGAGACCTATGTCGAACGGAAGACTGAGAACCAAATCCCGACACTGATCCTCTGGAAACCTGTGGACAATCTCTCTTCATATGGCCAACCTCGCCACAAAACATGCTCCCGGTGCTCTACGAAACTTCTCAGTCGGATGGCAACCTCCACAAGTCGAGCACTGACCCTGGATTTTCTTCTTCCCAAAGTGGTGAACTCCACCTGAACCGAAACCAGAAGAAGAAGAAGAAGACACACCATGTTTCTTGAAAGATTGAGTCCTCAGACCCAAGGAACTAGCTGGTCTGGAAGAAGGGAGAAAGGACTTGTTACGTCAAAGGTTGTCCTCCACCTGACGACAGCGGCTCACTAAACCCTCGTAAGTCATGTCGTCACCCACAACAACACGATCATGGATTTTCGAACTAAGACCCTGGAGAAACATATTGTAGTTCATCTCGGTACTGGAGGAGATCTCTGGGCAATATGGAAATAGCTCGAAAAAATTCTGCTGATATTCGTCAATAGTCATTGTGCCCTGACGCAAACTCAGCAACTCACTAGCCTTCGCCTGACGGAGTGCAGGAGGAAAATACAGCTTCTAGAAAGCTGTCCGAAACTCTGCCCAAGTAGCGGTGCCTCGCGTGGCAACAAAAGGTGCAGATGTGGACTTCCACCACTTCTGCTCACGCCAATCTACAAGAAAGTCAAGAGTCTCCATCTTCTGCTCCAGTACACCAAAATTCTCGGAAGCAGTTCACCATGCGTTCTACTCAATTCTCTATTTCCTCCGGAGATTATCCTCCAACTAATGGCTTAGGACTCATCTGCAAAAAACGGTGCATATTAAAACGCCTACGATCATCACGACGATGATAGTGGCCCCAACGGTGATCCCAATCGTCCTCGTCACCCCAGCGTCCACCTCCGCTCCCAAAACTCTCATCGTAATCGGTCATCTGGTCAAAGGTAACAAAGGTTATCCCAAAACTTCTTTACTAAATCCCAAAATTAATGCATGCTCTGATATCAATAAATGTAATGACCCAACCCGGAATCACTAACTAATCAGATATTAATCCTGTAATTAAGTTTTAAATCAAAATTAGTAAATCCAGCGGAAACTTAAAACCATAAATACATAATACCCAGACAGAAAAACCGGTTAAATAAAATATTATGCATCCCCATCGAACGGTAGGTACTAAAGTCCAATATAACAACCTGAACAGAAATAGGATCACCGCGCAATCACTGCAGCTCAACGATCGCTGCCACCGGGTCCGTCCAACCTAAGTCCTCCCCATTGAATAGGGTGTCTAATACAAAAAAACTATGGACGTGGGCATAAAACGCTCAGTACAGAAGTATGAATATGCATATATCATGCAGAAACATGCAATATAAAGGGTACCGGATAATCCTATCCAAAACTGCTCAGTCAAGGTGTCATAGTATGTAGCACGCTTGGTCGTCGCATCAGGAGGTGGCTCTCATACCATAATAATGTGGATATAATTGGATCCAAGTCCATGGAAATCCATCCACTAAATACGGGGCTGAGCGACCCCTATTACAGTCTATGCAAATCAAGGCATAAAGCTAAACGTGTATATGCACCGAATGGAAATGCTTGATTGAACAATTCCTTGAATACAATGCATGTCATACCGTTAGGGTAAGTTAGATTCTACCTATATGCTACAACTTAAATTGTAATTCACCCAAGTATAGGTTGTCTGCAAGTAATATACTCGTGAGTACGAGATCGATCCATGGAGAGGATGTTGTAAGTTTAATTTTAGCAATGATATATTATAGATGAAAATATTATTATAAAACTTTAAATACACAAATTATAAAATTGTCAAGGTTTCAAAGGTTCATTGTTGGTTTATTTAAGATTGCTTAATAAAAATAAATAAAAGAAACTAAAATAAGAATAAACATAAAAGAACAATGAAATATTTAAACAAGTATATCATATAATATAGTTCTCACTATATTAATATCAGATTAACCGATATTTAATACATGGTACCCATAATATATATATCGATGAATAAATATAAACATAAAAAGAACAATTAAATATTTAAACAAGTATATCATATAATATAGTTCCCACTATATTAATATCAGCCGATATTTAATACATGGTACCCATAATATATATATAAATGCATAAATATAAATTGACATAAAAGTAAATGTTAGATCAAATCACAATATTTCATTTAGAACAACCGGCAGAGCCACGCTATCGTCTAAATAAAATATATGACTTTATGTTAGATGCGATAAAGTAAATGTTAGTTGCGGAAAATAAATGTTATATGCGAGAAAGTAAATGTTAGTTGCGGAAAAGTAAATGTTAGTTGCGATAAAGTAAAAGTTAGATGCGAGAAAGTAAATGTTAGTTCAAATCACAATATATTATTTAGAACAACCGACAGTGTCACGCTATCGTCTAAATAATATATATGACTTTATTATAAATAGATACATATATTTATAGTATATAATTATTGTAGTATTTATTGTATCATATTTGACAACAAATCAAGGTAACCACATTTAAGGTACCAAGCATTTGATGTAAATAGATAACAACAAATCATCCAAAATTATACCTACAAATAAAGATCAATTAGTAAAAATAAAAATAAAAAAGAAAAGAATATACAAAATATAAACAATCTTACTTGACCAACAATGAAACCTTTTCACCTTGACATAAAAATATTTAGCTTTCCATGAACATGAAACTCAAGAATAAAGATAAAAGAAATTTCATACTTGAACTTGAGAAACTTGCACACTCAAACTTTTATTCTCACACACACAATATTTATTTTACAAATGAGGAATTCTCTACACTCTTGCACACTACAAAGCTTATACAACATATCTATTTATAGGCCAAATGAGAGCAAGAGTCCAAGGCTCATTAAATGTGAAATAGTAAAGTTGGTGGGTGCTTGTCTTCTTGAATGTCAATACCATGACCCAACTTTAATTGGCATGTTTGATGCTTTAGACCACCGATTCAGCCTTTCTTTTCAACATAGAACACGTAGGATATTTTGTGTAGATGTGTTTTGACAACTCATTCACCCCTTTTGGATAAAATATGAAATACTTATGATATTTTTACTCCAAGCTAGTCATAGTAAAAGTAAATCTGTCTCCATTTTGATGTTTGATTATTTTGATCATCTTAATAAAGTTTTTGGAATTTCTTGTCTTCTATAAAGTTGAAGATGTCTCTTTTGTGATTCTACAGGTTTTGAGATTACTCCATTATGACCTCTGTAGCTTGAGTAATTTTATTTTTACCAAACCTGCGCAAACCGTAAAATACAACATTTTAGTAAAATATTTAAATATAAACACATAACACTAAAATAATACAACTTCATAATTTTAATTGAACTTAAATTTTAAAACACACTTTTTAACATATAAATAATTACAAATTTTAAGTTTCATCACACCCCCAAACCGGCTAATTACTAGTCCCTTAGTAATAAAATATCATAAAATATCATAAAATATCATAAAATCACAAGTTAGATTTTTATTCCTTAATATATATATTCAAATTTGCAAACTTTGAAATTTTAAAAACACACTTGTGAGGAGATCATATGTTTATTTATAAATCTCATTATCAACCAATATATTAATATGTAATTGGATGGGCTATACATATATATTTCACACAATATCAAAATATTAAATATATATAATTTTTTTTACATAAATATTTTCTAAAAACTTTGAGAATAATATAATTAAAAGGATAATAGAAATCATTTTCATAACATGTATATCATCAGGAATATTAATGTAAAAGTCTCAACTCCATATTCTCTCGGGTTAAAATATTTCATATATAGCTGTTTTTCACTCATGGAGTTGGAAGAAAATTATACACTCTTTGAAAATGGCTAGTAAAGCAGACAATCAAATAACCTAATATTGAAAATAAGATAGGATGATTTACAAAGAATAAACCCATTTTTTTTTTGTTTTTTTTTTTTTGTTTTTGTTTTTTTTTTGTTTTTGTTTTGTTTTTTTTTTTTTGTTTGGCTGCAAAATTGTTTTTACATAATCAAATACCTCCAATAAACTTTGAAAATGTAACATTTTTTTTTTCAAAGTTTATTTATTTTTTTATTTTTTATGAGGTAAATCTATTACATTAATAATTATAGTAGAGATATTAATACTCTACATCTTTACAATCAAACTTCAAACAACTTTGCAGCCAATTTTCATTTTTTTTTTCTTTTTTTTTTCAAAATGGGTTTAATCTAGTAATCAACCATTTCTTAATAATCAATAAAAACTTATAAGTTGTTTTCTCAATTCTTACCCCTCACTCACAAAATTTATGTGAGTAACTATTGCACTTTTACAAATTAATTCCCTCAATTATACATGTTATTATTTATTCAATCAATATCACTTTAATTATATACTCATAAAAGTTTTAGAAAATATGTTATTTGAAAACACACAATTATATATTATTTATAACTTATATCCCATCAATTATATATTTTCTATTAAATTGATAAAAAGAAGAATAAATAAACATCTATACGAAAAGACTTCATTTTCTTAGTAGTTTGCAATTTAAATATATATGGAATATTAAAATCTAATCTATTGTGATAAGATGATAAATAAAAACTAATGCGTGTCAGGAGTTTTTGACTCCTTACTCTGCCATTGAAAAAGAAAAATAAATATTATAATAGAAATATATATTTTTTTTTAATTTTAAATTTTTTTTTTTTAAATAAACCCTCCCCCAAACCTGAATATGACATTTTTTTTAAAGAAAAATAAAGAGTACATGATGAAAGAGATATCACCTGGAATTTATTGAAGATGAGGAACAAACACAAACCATTTCGTGACATGTTGAATCAATGATCCAGTTTTCTTTTCTTACTAGTTGGTTGAGACCAATTGATCTTTGTTATAGCCGAATCAGGTTGATGAACAAAAGCTTGGAGATCATCAATTAATTGGTCTTCATTCGAAGCAGAGATGAGCATCCTTCGTGAATTTTCTGAAATAAAATTTTGTTCCACGGCTACATCAAGAAAAGTCAACAAACCATCATAATAGTTATTGATATTCAACAAGCCAACAGGTTTATTATGGATATTAAGTTGTGCCCAAGAAACAACATGAAAAATTTCTTCTAAAGTACCAAAACCACCAGGTAAGGCAATAAAAGCATCAGAATTTTCTATCATTTTAGTTATTCTCTCGTACATTGATGAAACTTTCAACTCTTCCCCAACCGTAACACCTGTAATATTTCCTTCAGCTAAAGCTATAGGAATAATACCCAAAACCTGACTACCTCCAAGATGAGCTGCTGTTGAAATAGATCCCATTAACCCAATATTGCCTCCTCCGTAAACCAAGTGAATTTTTCTCTCTGCTAACTTTTTTTCCAAGATTAATTGCTGCATCAACAAATATTTCATTCTTTCCAGTATTAGAACCACAAAAGACACAAATATTTTTCAATTTTTGTGAAGAAAATCCTGTCATTTTTTTTTTCTTTTCAAAAATATAGAGAGAGTTGAGTGATTTTATAAGGAAAACAAGGAATAAGACAGAAATAGGAATACATATGTGAACAAAATGATGAAAATATTAAAAAACAATAATATATAATAATAACATGCATGCGTATAAACAGTGATGTGATTGTGGCTCACAGTGTTCCTTCAATATTTATAAGTCGAGGGTTGGCTTACCATTCAATTTTCTTATAAATTGGCAAATAGGATCTTTTTTAGTCAGATTCCCAAGACCATTACCATGACGCTGCGCTTGGAATAGTTTCCATAAACGGAGAAGTTGACCTTGAACATCTCCACTAGAATGCGTCTCAAGAGTCAATGAGATATCATCTAATGACTCTTTACTCAGCCCATTCTTAATGAAATCAATTTTATCTTCTCTATTTGTGGAAACATATCCCAAAGATCTGCATTGTCTATTACAAGTCCATCTGGCACAATTATGACAAACATCTAACCTTTTAGCCCTTCTTTTCTTCGCATAGGTACTTTTACCTAGTCCAGACATATTTCGAACAAGTAAGAATTTTGGAACTTCACCACCTAATCGAACCTTGGCTTCAATTATAAGACGAATATCCTCCGGGATTCCTTTTTGCATAAGCATTCTCAATCTTTCACATCTGCCTTCATAAATCATTCTCAGAACTTTTTTAGAAACAGATGGAAAATATTTACCAAGTTTTTTGATAGCTTCATCCATAATATATATTAATATATATATATATTCAATTATTTTGGGAAATTGAAATAAAACCGACTGAAAGTAGTCACGGAGTACCGTTATCCGCCACTTAACCGGGAAGTGAACTCAATTCTGCAAAAAAATATATATATATATATAAGTAACAATTAAGTTGGATCATATAAAGGCATAAACTCTTCATTAAAAACTTCATTTTCTATAAACGGTTTAAGTCTTTGCCCATTAACTTTAAATACATTATTATTTTTAGGATTTTCAACATCAACAGCACCATGAGGATAGACAAATTTAACAATAAATGGTCCGACCATCGCGATCTAAGTTTTCCTGGAAACAAATGCAAGCGAGAATTATAAAGTAAAACTTTTTGTCCGATTTCAAAAGATTTTCTCATAATATTTTTATCATGAAATGCTTTTGTTTTATCTTTATAAATCTTTGCATTTTCATATGCATCATTTCTTAATTCTTCTAGTTCATTTAATTGCAATTTTCTTAATTTAGATGCATCATCTAAATTAGTATTAAACGCTTTAATTGCCCAATAAGCTTTATGTTCAATTTCAACAGGTAGATGACAATGCTTTCCAAAAACTAATCTATATGGTGACATCCCCAATGATGTTTTAAATGCAGTTCTATATGCCCATAATGCATCACTTAATCTTAAAGACCAATCTTTTTGATTTGGATTGACTGTTTTTTCCAAAATTTGTTTTATTTCTTTATTTGCAAGTTCAACCTGACCATTCGTTTGAGGGTGATATGGAGTAGAAACTTTATGTGTAATACCATATTTTCTTAACAACAAAAAAAATGATTTATTTATAAAATGACTTCCCCCATCACTTATTATAGCTCTAGGTATTCCAAATCGACTAAAAATATTTTCTTTCAAAAATTTTATCACAATTTTATGATCATTAGTTCTACATGCAATTGCTTCAACCCATTTTGAAACATAATCGACAGCCACTAAAATATAAGTGAATCCAAAAGATAATGAAAATGGACCCATAAAATCTATTCCCCAACTGTCAAATATTTCAATAATCATGATTGGATTTAAAGGCATCATGTTTCGTTTTGAAATTGAACCCATTTTCTGACAATTTTCACAAGATTTTCAAAATGAATGTGTATCTTTGAATAAAGAAGGCCAATAAAATCCACATTGAAAGATTTTTGCAGCTGTTTTCTTTGACGAAAAATGACCTCCACATGCCTCAGAATGACAAAATTTAATGACACTACTTACCTCATTGTCGGGTATGCATCGTCGAAAAATTTGATCAGGACAATACTTAAACAAATAAGGATCATCCCAATAAAAATTTTTGACCTCTTTCAAGAATTTATTTTTATCTTGTGAACTCCAATGAGAAGGCATTTTATTTGTCACAAGAAAATTTACAATATTAGCAAACCAAGGCATAGTAGTAGCATAAAATAGTTGATCATCCGGAAAATTTTCATTTATTGGTATTTCATTTTGAGATGATTCAGAAATTATTCTTGATAAATGATCGGCTACTACATTTTCTTTTCCTTTTTTATCTTTTATTACAAGATCAAATTCTTGTAACAACAAAATCCATCTTATTAATCTCGGCTTAGCATCTTGTTTATTTGATAAATATTTTATGGCAGAATGATCAGTATAAACAATAGTAGTAGAACCGATTAAATATGATCGAAATTTATCTAATGCAAACACTACTGAAAGTAATTCTTTTTCAGTTGTTGAATAATTGATTTGAGCACTATTTAAGGTTCTACTTGCATAATAGATCACATAAGGTTTACCTTCTTTTCTTTGCCCTAACACGGCTCCTACAGCATAATCACTTGCATCACACATTAATTCAAATGGTAAAGACCAATCAGGAGGTTGTAAAATAGGTGATGTAGTTAAAAGATTAATTATCTTTTTAAAAGCAGTTTCACATTCTTGAGTCCATTCAAATTGTGCATCTTTTGTTAAAAGATTTGAAATTGGTTTCGATATTATGCTAAAATTTTTTATAAATCTTCTATAAAATCCCGCATGACCCAAAAATGATCGAATTTCTTTGATCGTGTTTGGTGATGGTAAATTAGCAATAACATCAACCTTAGCTTTATCAACTTCAATTCCTTTTTCAGATATGACATGTCCTAACACAATTCCGGATTTAACCATGTAGTGACATTTTTCCCAATTTAAAACAAGATTTTTTTCTTCACATCTTTTTAAAACTTCTTCCAAATTTTTAAGACAGTTTTCAAATGATTTTCCAAAAACAGTTATATCATCCATAAAAACTTCCACAAATTCTTCAATCATGTCACTAAAAATACTTAGCATGCATTTTTGAAAAGTAGCCTGGGCATTACATAAACCAAATGGCATTCTTTTAAAAGCAAAAGTTCCGAACGGACAAGTGAAAGTAGTTTTTTCTTGATCTTCTAATGATATTGGTATTTGATAATACCCCGAATACCCATCAAGAAAACAATAATAAGGATTACCTGCCACTTTCTCTAAAATTTGATCTAAAAATGGTAACGAAAAGTGATCTTTTCTAGTTGCATCATTTAATTTTCTATAATCAATGCACATACGCCAACTAGATGGAATCCTAGCTTGTAATAATTCTCCCTTTTCATTTTTTATAACAGTGATGCCTGATTTTTTTGGTACTACTTGTGTTGGACTTACCCATTTACTATCCGAGATTGGATAAATAATTCCGGCATCTAATAGTTTTAAAACTTCATTTTTAACAACTTCTTTCATGTGTGGATTTAATCTTCTTTGTGGTTGTTGATATGTTTTAGCATTTTCTTCCAAGTGAATTCTATGTGTGCAGATTAAAGGATTTATACCTTTTATATCTTGCAAAGTCCATCAAATTGCATTTTTGTGTTTTTTAAGTAGTGTTATTAAATCTTCTTCTTGTTTTGGTAAGAGGGTAGAAGATATTACAATAGGATATGTTTGATTTTCACCAAGAAAAGCATATTTTAGTTCTATTGGTAAGGGTTTTAATTCAAGTTTTGGATGATCATTTTCTTTTACTTCTTCAAGTTCATTAATTTCTTCAAATAACTTTGATTTAAAAACATTTTTTGAATCAAAACTTTCCACTAAACAAACTTCAGATTGTTGATTTAAGTTTTCTTGGTGTATATTTTCTTCCACGATTGTTTCTATTGCATTATCATCTTCATCTTCATTAATACTTGATTGTTTACATAAATTGAACACATTAAGTTCTAAAGTCATATTTCCAAAAGACAATTTCATTATTCCATTTCGACAATTAATTAAAGCATTTGAAGTTGCTAGAAATGGACGTCCCAATATTACTGGAATTTCGTTATGTACTTCTATTGGTTGTGTATCCAAGACAATAAAATCCACGGGATATATGAATTTATCAACTTGAACTAATACATCTTCTACAATACCTCTAGGTATTTTGATTGACCTATCGGCTAGTAAAAGAGTAACAGATGTAGGTTTTAAATCTCCCAACTTAAGCTTTTCATAAACTGAATAAGGAATTAAATTCACACTTGCTCCCAAATCTAACAAAGCTTTTTTAATTTTATTTTTTCCAATAATACATGAAATTGTTGGACAACCGGGATCTTTATATTTCAAGGTAGAATTGTTTTGAATAATAGAGCTTACTTGCTCCGTTAAGAATGCTTTCTTCTTTACATGCAATTGTCTTTTCACAGTACATAAATCTTTTAAAAACTTTGCATAAGAAGGCACTTGTTTAATAGCATCTAATAATGGAATATTTATTTTTACTTGTTTAAAAACTTCATAAATATCAGAATCATTTTTTTGTTTTTTATTATTAACTAATGCATGAGGGAAAGGAACATGTTTAT
Source organism: Henckelia pumila (assembly GCF_033568475.1). NCBI lineage: Eukaryota > Viridiplantae > Streptophyta > Magnoliopsida > Lamiales > Gesneriaceae > Henckelia > Henckelia pumila. The sequence continues at coordinate 223,759,676 of NC_133123.1, read as the reverse complement.
TTGACTCACATATTATTTCAGATAATTTATCATCAACTTTCTTAATCTTAGGACTCAAAGTATCATCTTTCTCGAAAGTATCAAGATTTTCATCCTTACTCTTTGAGTTTGACTGATCTTTGTTTTCATCACTATATGGATCATTAACTATTTTACCACTTCTAAGAGTAATAACAGATTTTACTTGATCAATTTTTTCTTGATTTTGATTTTTAGGATTAGGTTGTGGTTGAGATGGAAATTTTTCTTTTTCATGAATATTAAGTGCAGATGCAAATTTTGCAAGAGTTTCTTTCAAATCATTCATAGATTGAATGTTTTGAATATTGATAAACTCTTGCTTTTGAATGTATGCATGAATTTCATCTTCAAAATGTCTTCTTGGAGGTGGGATATAAGGAGCATAACCTTGATGACTTTGGTTATTGTGAAAAGGTTGTTGTGAAGGTTGTGCATTATTATCGTTCCTCCAACTAAAATTAGGATGATTTCTCCAACCAGGATTATATGTTTGTGAAAAAAGATCTAATGTTGGTTTTTTAAAATTGTTAACATAATTGGCTTGTTCATGGAGACATTCTTTAAATGAAGGCAAAGTAGGACAATTTTTTGTAAGATGATCATGTGTGTCACATATATGACAAATAATTTCTTGAACACTTTTTAATTGATCACTCTTTTTCATTTTTAATGACTCGATTTTTCTTGCTAAAGATGCAAGTTTAGCTTGAACATCTACATCATCTTTAAGATGATAAATACCACCCCCATTTGTTGAATTATTGGTTTTACTTGGTGTTTCAATTGAGCCTATATTATCCCAATTTTGAGCATTTTCTGCTAATGACTCCAAATATTCTATAGCTTCATTTGGGTTTTTATCTTCAAAAGTTTCATTACACATGAATTCTATCATTTGCCTATCTTTAGGTATTAAACCTTCATAAAAGTGAGAAACTATCCTCCATATTTCAAAACCATGATGTGGGCATGTATTAAGTAACTCTTTATATCTATCCCAACATTGATAAAATGTTTCCCCTTGTTTTTGAGAAAAAGTTGTAATTTGTCTTTTAAAAGAGTTTGTTCTATGGGAAGGAAAAAAGTTTTTAGAAATTGTTGTTGCATTTCTTCCCATGATCTTATTGAACTTGATCTCAAATTTTGCAACCATGTTTTAGCTTTATCTTTTAAGGAAAAAGGGAAAAGCTTTAATCGAACAGTATCCATGCTACAATTTTGATCATTATAAGTGTTGCAAACCTCCTCAAATTCTCTTAAATGCAAATATGGATTTTCAGAATCTAAGCCATGAAAATTTGGTAAAAGTTGAATGACTTGTGGCTTAAAATTGAAATTAGATGCATCAGGAGGAAAAACTAAACAAGATGGTGTACTAGTTCCTATTGGATTCATATGGTGCCTAAGTGTTCTTGGTTGTTCATGTTCTTGATGATGATGATTATTATTATTATTATTATTATTATTATTATTATTATTATTATTATTATTATTATTATTATTATTATCTTGATTATTAGAATTATCGTCCATGTTTAAAATATTTTCAGTTACTCGAACAAGTCTACCACTTTGTTTACGACTCCAAACAATCATACAATTAAAAACAACATACTATTTACATAATAACAAAATTAAACTTAATTTATACCTCCCCGGCAACGGCGCCAAAAACTTGCTACAACTTAAATTGTAATTCACCCAAGTATAGGTTGTCTGCAAGTAATATACTCGTGAGTACGAGATCGATCCACGGAGAGGATGTTGTAAGTTTAATTTTAGCAATGATATATTATAGATGAAAATATTATTATAAAACTTTAAATACACAAATTATAAAATTTTCAAGGTTTCAAAGGTTCATTGTTGGTTTATTTAAGATTGCTTAATAAAAATAAATAAAAAAAACTAAAATAAGAATAAACATAAAAGAACAATGAAATATTTAAACAAGTATATCATATAATATAGTTCCCACTATATTAATATCAGATTAACCGATATTTAATACATGGTACCCATAATATATATATAGATGAATAAATATAAACATAAAAAGAACAATTAAATATTTAAACAAGTATATCATATAATATAGTTCCCACTATATTAATATCAGCCGATATTTAATACATGGTACCCATAATATATATATAAATGCATAAATATAAATTGACATAAAAGTAAATGTTAGATCAAATCATAATATTTCATTTAGAACAACCGGCAGAGCCACGCTATCGTCTAAATAAAATATATGACTTTATGTTAGATGCGATAAAGTAAATGTTAGTTGCGGAAAAATAAATGTTATATGCGAGAAAGTAAATGTTAGTTGCGGAAAAGTAAATGTTAGTTGCGATAAAGTAAAAGTTAGATGCGAGAAAGTAAATGTTAGTTCAAATCACAATATATTATTTAGAACAACCGACAGTGTCACGCTATCGTCTAAATAATATATATGACTTTATTATAAATAGATACATATATTTATAGTATATAATTATTGTATTATTTATTGTATCATATTTGACAACAAATCAAGGTAACCACATTTAAGGTACCAAGCATTTGATGTAAATAGATAACAACAAATCATCCAAAATTATACCTACAAATAAAGATCAATTAGTAAAAATAAAAATAAAAAAGAAAAGAATATACAAAATATAAACAATCTTACTTGACCAACAATGAAACCTTTTCACCTTGACATAAAAATATTTAGCTTTCCATGAACATGAAACTCAAGAATAAAGATAAAAGAAATTTCATACTTGAACTTGAGAAACTTGCACACTCAAACTTTTATTCTCACACACACAATATTTATTTTACAAATGAGGAATTCTCTACACTCTTGCATACTACAAAGCTTATACAACACATCTATTTATAGGCCAAATGAGAGCAAGAGTCCAAGGCTCATTAAATGTGAAATAGTAAAGTTGGTGGGTGCTTGTCTCCTTGAATGTCAATACCATGACCCAACTTTAATTGGCATGTTTGATGCCTTAGACCACCGATTCAGCCTTTCTTTTCAACATAGAACACGTAGGATATTTTGTGTAGATGTGTTTTGACAACTCATTCACCCCTTTTGGATAAAATATGAAATACTTATGATATTTTTACTCCAAGCTGGTCATAGTAAAAGTAAATCTGTCTCCATTTTGATGTTTGATTATTTTGATCATCTTAATAAAGTTTTTGGAATTTCTTGTCTTCTATAAAGTTGAAAATGCCTCTTTTGTGATTCTACAGGTTTTGAGATTACTCCATTATGACCTCTGTAGCTTGAGTAATTTTATTTTTACCAAACCTGCGCAAACCGTAAAATACAATATTTTAGTAAAATATTTAAATATAAACACATAACACTAAAATAATACAACTTCATAATTTTAATTGAACTTAAATTTTAAAACACACTTTTTAACATATAAATAATTATAAATTTTAAGTTTCATCACTATACAGGCACTGTCTTGACATATATCTAACGGTCTTCATTTATATGAGGACCTTTAGATTTATCATGAGGGTAGTGCCTGTAAAGGTAGGTTGAAATGAACCTATCATTAGATGCAGACCGATCGAATACTTGTATTGATGAGAAAATTAAGAAAGTGGAGCTGTTAATTGACGAAAAGATCATAATTGGAGTAGAATGTGCAATGGATTGAAGATCCAACTAAGGGCTTGCATTGTCTCTATTGTTTCTTCAAGCACACTCTTCATGTCACTTCAATTTCAAAACTGAATCATTTTAAAATGAAAAATACCTTCTTCTTTTTTTCTATTAACCATAGTATTACGTGAGTCACAACCTACTAATATAACATTACAAACAACTATATTCTACATTAGTATTTTTAAATATTTCATCATTATTAAGCCACAAATTTGCGGATAAGTTTTCTTCCTCCTAAAATCGACCCAAATCTCAAATGTAAGAAAGCGACTCTCTTTTGTAAATTGTAATACATCTCATTATATTTCCATTGATCAGTTATTCCTTTTAAAAAAAAAAAAAAAAAAAAAACACATTAAATTGAGGTTTGGACCTTTTGGTGAAAATTAACATAGCTAACATCATATGTGTGTGGGGTATATAAACATTAGCATCCTTTCAAAGGTTACCATGACTTTTGAAATGGATGTTTGGTTTTTCTGTATCGTGTGTGTTGTTTATCAAAAAAAAAATAATTCAAAAATAAATCTGATATAATTTACTCGAATAATTAATGGTATTCTGATAATTGCATATATATATATATATATATAATAGAGTTATTTGCACAAAATACTCCTGTGAAATATTGAAAATACACACTTCTCCCTTGTGAAATTTTAATAGGCATCTTCAACCCTGACTTTTCTTAAAATTAGCACACTTGCCCCTTCAGATGAGTGATTGTTGCGCACGCGCCACTCATGCGACTGGACAAATATTTTGATGTTTTTTGCACCAAATACTCTTGTGAAATAATGAAAATACATATTTGACCTCTTGAGAGTATAATTTTTAAATATATTTAACTCATAATATACAATTTTTATTAAGATCCAATTATAAAATATTTAGCAAACATTTTTTGTTTTATTAATTTTTATTTGTATTTTAAATTTATTATCATTAATTAATTCTTTTATAAAAAAATATTATTACTTTATCTTGTTTTCATTATTTTATTAAATTCACTTTGAGTTTCCAACTTCTCCATTAAACATGCATTCATAAACAAGATTTAAATACCTAAAATTACCAAAATATTAAACCAAAATGATAAGTTCATGCATATTACTTTTCAATTTAGGATTATATAGTTTTGAACCAAAATCTAATTTTTTTAAGATGCATTGCACAATTTTCATTAAATAATAATACACAATTTTTATTAAGATCCAATTATAAAATATTTTTCAAACATTTTTCATTTTATTTATTTTTTATTTTAAATTTATTACTATTAATTAAATTTTTTCTAAAAAAATATTATTAATTTATCTCGTTTTGATTATTTTATTAAAGAGTTATTTGCACCAAACACTCTTGTGAAATATTAAAAATGCACACTTCATCCCTGTGAAATTTTAATAGGCATTTTCAACCCTCTTAACCTTTTAAAAAATTAGCACACTCGCCCCTTCAGATGAGTGATTGTTGCGCACGCGCCCCTCATGCGACTGGACAAAGATTTTGATTTTTTTTGTACCAAATACCCCTGTGAAATATAAAAAATGCATATTTGATCCCTGTGAAAATAATTTTTAAATCTATTCAACCCATAATACACAATTTTTATTAAAATCTAATTATAAAATATTTAGCAAAACACTTTTCATTTTATTAATTTTATTTTAAATTTTAAATTTAAATTTATTATGATTATATAATTTTTCAAAAAAATATTATTATTTTATCTTTTTATCAATATTTTATTAAACTTTCTTCTTGTTTCCAACTTTTCAATTAAAAATGTATTCATAAACGAGATTTAAATATCTAAAAGTACCAAAATATTAAATCAACTCATCTATTGTACCGATCAACTCATCTATTGTATATGGTGGACATGAAGTGGACATATAGTGTTGGACACCATAAAAGAACTATATATATATATAGTCTTGTTTCCTCGCCCAGGGGAACTTTGGGCGCCAGCTGACGTGGCGCCCAAGTCACTTTACTTTTTTTTTTTTTTTAATTAGGACTCTTCACGCCTTGCACCTTTTCACCATCCATCACCCCTTCCTTCTTCACCATCCGAGCACCACAACCCTTTCACTGTCCATCACCCCTCTTCCTTTTTCACGATCCGGGTAGCAAAGGAGCGAGAGCAGGCGGTTCCACCCCACGACCACGGCGCTTCTTCTATCACTGCCACTCCACGGCCGACCACCTTACGAGCAGTGGCCGCCGAGTCTTTTTCACGATCCGGGCAGCTCAGGAGCGATTGCGGAGCTGCGACCCCACGACTGCGGAGCTTCTATCACTGCCACCCCATGGCCGACCACCATCATCGACCCATGACCAAGACTGCCCAGATCTGCAACCGTTACCATAGTTTGAAACTCGATCGTCTGCCCATGTCTTGATCAAAGGGTTGCCAGTGAGTGAGAGTGAAGTGGGGGGTCGGATACCGAAAGGTGATGGGAGGAGATTTACAGGAATAAGCATGAATAATTTGGGTGAGGAAATTGTAGAGGATTTGGTGGTGGAAACGGTGTGCAACGGAAAGGACAAATTCAGTAATGGGCTTTTAAAAATTTGGGCCTAAAAATTTGTGTTAAAAAAATTAAAAAGAAAAAAGAAAAAAGTGACTTGGGCGCCATGTCAGCTGGCGCCCAAAGTTTCCTTGCATCCTCGGGTGCACAGGGGAACAAGATTATATATGAGTATATATATATATATATATATATATATATATATATATATATATATATATATTTATTGAAGTGGATGTACCTTAGACATATTCTACCAAGTACTTAAAAGTTTGATCAATTATGCCACGTTTTTCAAGACAAATTTGGGGAAATAAATTTAATTAAACTTTGTTTTAGAATATAAATTTCCCCTTATATTGAACAGACTTGCTTTTCTTTTTTTCATTTTTTTTAAGTTTGAGTAAGAATAATTTTTTAACTGTCCCAATTTTCATCTGGTATTTTTTTAGCTTGTGAGAGGCTTGATATAATTAGGTTAATAACCAAAAATCTCGTCTCAAAGTTGAAACTTTGATGCGATATGTCCCTCACTTTTCATTTGTATTCAGCTTTTCACTTCATCTTTTATTCAATGTAAAAAGATTAAAAGATTTTACAAATAGAAAAGATTTTTTTGACAAACAAATAGAAAAGATTTAAAGACTAGCAATAAGTAACATTCAAAATATCAGTCATGTAAAATACATGGACATCAATTGAACTCACGATAATAAGGCTGAATGAACTCGAAATTCTCAAAGAATTCAAATATTATTTCGAAATTAATATCCTCAAATCATCTTATTTCTAATACATTATTGATCCTGCAAGTTCTCATTCTTGCAAAATTTGACCCATCGAAATCTCAGTTATAATACAACATGATCATTATATTCTTCTAGTCAAAACATCAAACTGCCATTTCATCACATCCAAACCGAGCGATTTCCGGGGATAATTAACGAAACGGAGGGTCGGAGACCATTTCTTAATGCTGAAGCTTGCTTGGCCTCAAGATTTCAGGCTCAAGTCTTTGTGAGTGTACACAATGTCTTTATCACCATTCACCACTTGGCCATTTCCTCTGGCAATCCTGTTATCCAAACAAGAGCGTACGAGTTCAATGGCCTCAAGATTAGTCGTTGAATGATAAGTAGAATCGTTCGAGTTAAAGTAATAAAGAAACCCATAGTTAAGTGGTATTTTTACAAAGCACCAAAAGGCTTTGAACCTCTGGTCGATCGTACAGTGAGATGGACTTTGTTACCGTTTTCATCACTCACTCACTAGTCCGGTACTAATCAAGGTCAGTCATTTAAAAAAAATAAACCAGGAATCTAACTTGCAAAGCCTCAGGCATTCTCAAGACCCACTTGATTCTTCTCTATTGTAAAAGCATAGGTGTCAAAATTCGGACGTAAACGGAGCAAGTGAAGTAGAAATATCAGTGAACAAATTCCAAATGTAAGAAATCCAGAGACTGATATTTTATCAACAGGAAGGACGACAAAACTGCAATCAGAACAGCTATATAAATGCAAGTCTTTTGAGTACTGTGATCTAGCTGCTAAAGCAATCAATAGAAACTTCCAAGTCAAATTATAGATGGATATATTGACAGTGGAATTATTTGAAAGAACTTTTAGTTCATATGCAATAGAGGTAAGCAGTGTTCTAAAAGGCGGCGCCTAGGCACTAGGCGGTTGTCCACCGCCCGATTTTTAAACAGTTGAAGTTTTTGGGAGTTATTACATTAATTGGCCGTTTAGGCCGCCTAATCGCAGTCTAGACGCCTCAAAATCCACCTGGGCGGCCGCTTAGATTAACATATAATATTTTATATTTTTTTAATTTTTATTTTTTTAAAACAAATTATTTGACATATTTGTCCATCAATTTGTATCTGATGAAAACGAGAAATATGTCATATATTTCGAGTTGAATTCGATAACGAGGAATTATTGGAGAAATATTAAGATGAACAAGAATAATTAGATATTTAGACTTGAAAAAACACCACTTAGGCTAGTAAATTAGATAAAGAAGAATTATTGGAGAAATATTAAGATAAATCGGACTAAAAGAATTATATATTTAGTCTAAAAATAAAAAACCGCCTAGGTATTAATATTTAGGCTAAAATAAAAAACCGTCTAGGTCCTGCCTAGGCGGCCGCCTAAGCGTCTAGACGCTAGGTGGTGGGTGACCGTCCGCCTAACGCTTTTTAGAACGTTGGAGGTAAGTAGCTAGTCAAGACATATTTCTTAAATAATGTTATCTATTATTCAATCAAGATTAGGACAAAGTAATTGTTCCGTCGATTAGGCCAGACTGTTGGTGACAATGAACATCATCAGGGAAAATATACATTCAATTTTTGTCACAACAAAAAGGTTTTTTAGACATACCATCTTGTTGTAAGCAATCCTTCAACACCCACAGGACCTCGAGCATGGATGCGACTAGTACTAATGCCAACCTGTCAAGGACAACAAATACATGTAAATAACACATATCTATAACTGATTCAACAGAAATTCTAATAGCATACCTCTGCCCCTAGTCCAAATCGGAAGCCGTCAGAAAATCTTGTACTTGCATTGTGAAATATTGCAGCACTGAAAAAAGTTAACACTTAATGCTGAGTTCATTGAAGTGTGAAAAATGCAATCACACTTATACCCTCATCTTTTAGAATTTGCTTCAATTGCATGGTTCATTACCTGTCAACTTGACGTAAAAAGATTTCTGCAACTTCAGTATCTTCAGTTATAATGCTGTCAGTGTGCGCACTGCCATTAAGAGAGCCTGATTAGTTGATCTGCATCCTCTTACCATAATAGAAGCAACAACCATACAGAGCACAAGAAGTCAAACTCAAAATAACTAAAGGATTTCATGACTCTGACATGCCTTCCATAGAGATGAATATGATCAATGGCAGCATACACATCATCCACAATTTCAACAGTGCATGCGAGTGAACTGTATTCGTGGTGCAATGAACGAGCTTGCGGAATATTTAGTATAGAGCTTGCTCGAGGTCCACCAAATATTGCGACACCTGAGATGCATGCACATCATTGCAGCATTATGACCAAATCAAGGATTGTTTGAAGGGTACATGGCTCCCGGATCAAATTTTAGTATACTCGCAAAATATTTATTTAAATCAATGTCCAATGTGTTTTAAGACACTTCTTTTAAGCTTACAGTAAGAGAATGGTTCAACTTTTATTATTATTAATTTCCAATCACCCAGCTCAAAAAGATGCACAATTTTAAAATAGTCGGGTGATAATCATAATACTGGAATTCATGTTCATACAGATAAATAATGAAGTTCTTGCCATCAATTTCTCAAACCAACAAACTCCGATTAATTTAATCACCCACACAAAAAGGATTTTGGGGAGCGAGCGGGGATTTGGGAAAGCCCAACCTTTGATTTGAAGTTCCACAATAAGTTCATTTAGACCCCGAGTCTCTACCAAGTCCTTATGAACAAGCAGTGTTTCCTTCAAAATATAGGAAGCACTGTGGTGAGGGGTCTATTAAAATTTTCAACAATTTTGTAATAATGAAGAGTTGAACACACCATTGCATTACATGCAGCAGGATAATCTGTTTTTGCGTCTAAAACGATCTGCCTCGCCATATCCATATTAGCTGATTTATCTACAAAAACATGACAGATTCCATCTGCGAAGAAAATAACACAGCTATTAAATTTCCCAGTGAAACGAATGCATGATTATTTGATCAAGAGTTATTAGCATTAACGTGCAAATGTATTAACTTAGAGTTAGAAATAAATTCCATCCTACCAGCATGACCGAGAACAGGGATCTTGGTTGAAGCCTTAATTTGAGAAACAAGTTTATTGCTGCCTCTCGGGATAACCAGATCAATTACATCATCCAGCTTTGCCATGAACAAAAAAATTTTAGTTCCAAACTCATGTTCTGTGAACTCATGCAGGGTTTAGTACGATAAAACAAAAAATTAACGCAATCCACCTTAAGTAATTCAGGGATCTCTTCCCTGGAAGTTACAAGTCCAATAAGCCGTTCTCCAACACTTTTTGGGATGGCAGAAGTAATAATCTAACCACGAAAAGGGACATGACAAATTGTAGAAAATGAAAAAAATAAAAACTGTCAAGACAAGTATAAAAACATTAGGTTAAAAAAAATCTACTATTAACAAGACTAAAACCTTATGCAGGATTGCATTTGTTCGTCTAGCTTCTTTTCCACCTTTTAACAGCAGACCATTCCCACTCCGAATTGCTAATGAAGCTATCTGTTAGAAGTTAAAGAATGGCATGATTTATTATACATTCTTCAAGTCCATCGTTTAGACGCTGATGATAGTTTAACAAGTTTTCGCATGCCACAACAATGATTAAAAAAGTAGTGGGAAGAACCATGTGAATCGTAAAACTGGATAGGACGTGGATACAAGACAAACAATTCTTGCGAAATTCGAAACGAACTTGGCATTTTTGTAATGAAACTTTTTCTTGTCAGAAAAGCTTCAAAATTTTGCGAAAGGATAAAAGTGAGAGCGAGGAGAAACTTGAACTTGTTGAACATGGGTGAACCAAGGTAATGAGGAAAATGAATGGCGAAGGTTTTAAAGTCATTCAAATGAATAGATCAAAAAAAAAAAAAATCAAAATCATAATACGATAGCAAGGTTCAAACTAATAAAAGGACGTATGTCGAACTTCAACTTTTTTCTTTTTTGGTTGAGAACATATCACATTAGTTGAAAATATTCGAATTTACATGTAGAAGGCATACACAGAAAAGTTAAATCTCACCTGAACTAGTGCATCAGGTCGAGACTCGAAAATGATCAAAAGAACACCCAAGGGAGATGACATCTTGTCCAATATAAATCCTTCTGAAATCTGCAGTAATAATTGCCAGAAATTCGCAAAATGTGCCATAGTAAGTCAAGGTTATGAGATTTCCAAGAACATGTTCAGCACAAAGAGTCATTAACAACTTAAACTCTCAATCGCTAGAAGAAAACCCAGCCAACTCAGGAACTCTTTGCTCTCGGGTCAAGATTTTCATCAAGGACAAGTTGGCCAATTAGTTCATGACGAAGTATAATAAAACAGAGGATTAATAATTCAAACTTTTGATAATGATGTGTAAATGGAGTGTAATGTTAGAGACCACATGCAGACAATGCCTTAAGTTTGAGTTTTCGTAATGTCTAAATTACATTTAGATAAGCTTAACATAAAGATAGCCTTTTCAAGTTTTTTACCCATGCATTTTGACATGTTTGTCATTCATTCTCGTTATAACACAATTTGGTTTTAGTTTGAGATTCCGTTCAAGGCCAGCTTATAAAGATTACACTTCTTCCTGTTCCAGAAGCTGGAGTGGCTAATTGCATTTTGGACAAGGTTGACAGATCATAAACCCAATCAGCACATATTTGCTCTCATGCTATAACCACAAAGATCTTCAACAGCCCATATCCTTACCTCTGTTTTCTTCAAAACTCGTCCAATAGGCTCCTCCATGTTTGCAAGCACGCGAATAGCATTTGAAAGACTTGAAACCTACAAATGATATAACCTTTTATAACGGGATAAATGAGATATGAAGTCCTATAGAAATTTGAATTCACAAGCAGTGTCTTACCTTACCAGGCTTCAAAGCTAGCCTAGAGACCAAAGCCTTTTCATATCCAGCTTGCTGTGCCTCAGAAACATCAGCTTCATTTTCAGCAAGTATCAACTTTTCACTGGCTTCCAGAGCATCAGCTACATCCAGCAAAATTTTACTCCTTTCTTGTGAAGGCACAGCCTACATGTTAGAAATAAACATGTTTATTAATAGCACTTGCATTTTTTTTAGTAAAAACTACAAAAACTGTGCCACTTCAAATGATTACTTGCAGTCGTCTTGAACTTTCCCTAGCTGAAACTGCCATTTCACGGGCTCCAACTTCTCCTTGAGGGGCCCACTTATGCGCGTCTCGGTGAAACAACGTGCCGATACGCTTTCCATTTAGAACTTTTATAATATTGTCAGCCGCAAAACCACTATAACCACAAAGATAGGGAAGAATGGGAGCAGGCGAATTTAAAATCTTGTAAACGGTAATTTTTTTCTTTTAATCATAAGAGCAATCCAAATGTAAACTCATTTGACAGCTTGTTGCAGTTGAAGAAGTGATAAACTTCTAACTTTTACTGCATGACACAGTATGGTTACTAGAAGTGGGTCATTTCCAATTTAAGAACAAACCAAATGTAGATTCCTTTTATTGCAATTGATGAAGAAACAAAACCGAGATTTTACTCCTTTAACAAGGCAGAGTAGCAAGAAATGAGCCATTTTCCCGCATTAAAAATTATTTTATTGATTGCTGTTGGATCTCAAATATATACAAGTTGGACCCAATGAACATGCTCATGCAACATCTGAATCTTTTATTTAAATAATTGAGGCGCAAAACTCACAAAAGCACTTGGATATTATAGACCCTACGCGCAAATGCTGGGGAAGGCACATTACTTGGGCACATAGAGGTATCATATCCTAAAATCTACATATTTCAAAACATCTTCATGACTAGTCATTACCTTGCATTTCACTTTGAATTCAATGTTAGTAAAGTTAGGATGTGGTTAAAGTTGCTCCGAATCTTTAAAAGCACACAAGGGAGTTTACCTGGTAATAACAACTGGAATGCCAGCATGAGAAGAATAAACTGCAGCTTTTACTTTGGCAGTCATACCCCCTCTTCCAACCCGAGACTTGTCTCCAAAAGTTATTACTCCCTCGTGCCTATCCTTAACGTATGTGTGAATTAATTCGGAATGTGGATCACTTGGAGGACCACTATAAAGACCATCCACATCACTCAACAATACAAGGAGGTCAGCTTTTAGCTCCATAGCTAACAATGCTGATAAACTGTCATTGTCCCAAAATATTCCCGAAGAGTCCTACAAAATGCCATGAGGCAGGAAAATTGTATGAGTTCGAAATTGCGCAATAAGAGCTGTGTAAATACATTTGTATCTTAGTAGGAATTTTATGAAGAAAAAAAATAAATTAATCCCCTTAAGACTGTCAACAATCTCATGAATGTGAAAATGCTGTAAATATAAATGCATACTTCATAAGGAGCCTTCCGGGTACTGACTGCATCATTTTCATTAAATATAGGAATGACCTTCAGAGAGAGCAGTGATTTCACAGTCTCATTCAGCTGCTTCCTAAAATCTGGATCTCTAAAGTCGCTATCAGTAACTAAAAGTTGTGCTGATGTCACATCCAACTGCATGAGAAAAGTGAAATCATCAAGAATAATGGACATGTGTGCAACGTAGTAGCACAACCATCGGGAGAAGACAGGGCATCCTTAAGTGAAGACTAAAAATATAACAAAATTTTGCATTAAGGCAATGAAATTGTGATTTCACCTGACTGAACAAAGTATCATAGAGAGCCATAAGACCATTTTGTCCAACACCTGCACAAGCTTTCCCATCAAGCTCTACTTGTGGTTTTTGCAGATCAGCAAAACTGGAAAAAAATTTCAAAGTTCACGACAGTTGCGGAGAATGCATGGAAAATTGATTAAACATTGCCAAGTGAGGAACTAGGAAGTCAAGACTTTTTAGAATAATGCCATCCAAGGAATTTGCAAATTTGTTGGGCCAATGAAGTTCAGAAACAAGATCCTTCAAAATTTTTAGCAGTATAATATGTTCTATAGAACAGTTCCGTGACATGTCCACACAAACGCTACATTGAGCACAAAGATTACTGAAAAAGCACACAGCTACAAAGTCCTAAATATAATTTAGAAGGCAAAGCTTTTTTCCCAAGTGCTTAACACTGTAATCCGAATTCTAAGTAACAAGAAAAGATTAGGTAAAAAACCTGCTGTTGACTAATTTCCTGTATCTAAGCCGCTGGCGACCAACACCAACGGCACCGGATGTCACCAAAATAACCTCATATCCCTGATAATTCAGCTCATGTATCTGTATTCACAACTCGAACATATAAGATCAAGAAAATAATTGACAACTCATAAAACAAACATTAAAAGTTTAAGCCAGTTATAATCCTCTTATTCACCTGCTCGCAGAGTGCCCCTAATCTTCCAAGAGCTATCCTTCCATCAGCTCGAGTGACAACAGCAGTTCCAACCTGAGGCATATTAGATGAAACATCAGTGAGAACTTCACATACATGGATTTCAAAGTACATATTAGAGATAACAAGGCAAGAAATAATATTAAGATCAATGAAAACTACGATGTAAAATATTCAATTAAAAAGAATGAAAGCGATAATCACACAATCAACTGTTAATTTGCACCCTTTTCTCTAACAAAATACTGTTTAGAGCCCTTAAGCAAGAAACCACAGGGATTGTTGGTGAAAGATAAAAGAATTGATGCTCAACGATTCTGAATATTTTATTAGGACACAAGAACAGCATATATATATACAACAATAGGAATCAATAATAATTCCCTGAGATTCTAAGATCCTCTAAAAAAAGGAAACTTACCTATTGACTATGACTAGAATATATGAATAATTATATCATAATTATATACATAAATAACTTCTTACACTCCCCCTCAAGCTGGAGAGTAAATGTTCAACACTCCTAGCTTGCTGACCATTTCTCGAAACATAGGCTGATGAAGACTCTTAGTTAGAATGTCTGCCACCTGGTCTTTTGAAGGGACATAAGGCATGCAAATCTCATTATTCTCCAACTTCTCTTTAATGAAGTGTCGATCAATCTCTACATGTTTTGTTCAATCATGTTGGACAGGATTATGGGCTATACTAATGGCTGCTTTGTTGTCGCATAAGAGCCTCATTGGTGAGTCCATAGGAAGTTTCAACTCCTGAATGATCCGTCGAAGCCAAAGAAGTTCACAAACCCCATGTGCCATAGATCGAAATTCTGCCTCTGCACTACTTCGTGCAACAACTCCTTTTTTTTTGCTTCTCCAAGTCACCAAATTACCCCACACATAAGTACAATAGCCGGAGGTTGATCTTCGATCAATTGATGATCCTGCCCAATCCGCATCGGTATAGGCAGTGAGAGATCGAGTGCTTTGCTTCCTGAAAATCATGCCATTTCCTGGACATCCTTTGAGATATCGGAGAATCCTAATTACTGCTTCATGATGTTCTCGGTTTGGTGAGTGCATAAATTGACTAACGACTCCAACAGCATGTCCAATGTCGGGTCTAGTATGAGCCAAATATATCAATCGTCCAACCAACCGTTGATATTTCTCTTTATCCACAGTAGCTTCTTCTTTCTTTTGGCAGAATTTTATATAAGGATCCATGGGAGTTGGAGCAGGCTTACGTCCAAGATATCCAGTGTCTCTAAGAAGATCAAGGATATATTTTTGTTGAGAAATTACAATTCCTTTTTCAGACCGAGCCACTTCCATGCCAAGAAAAAACTTCAAATTTCCAAGGTCCTTCATTTCAAATTCTCTTGCCAATTTATTCTTTAAATCTCTCATCTCATCAAGGTCATCTCCGGTTAAGATGATATCATCAACATAGACAATAAGAATTGTGACTTTGTGAGTTGTTGAGTGTTTGAAGAATAAGGTATGATCAGATTGAGATTGAGTGTACCCGAACCCCGTAACACACTTTGCAAATCTTCCAAACCATGCTCGAGGTGATTGCTTGAGACCGTATAATGCTTTCTTCAACCGACAGACTTTGCCATTTTCATTTTGTTCCTTAAATCCCGGAGGAACCTCCATGAAAACTTCTTCTTCTAAGTCTCCGTTGACGAAACCGTTCTTCACATCTAACTGGTGCAACGGCCAGTCCAAATTGGCAGCCAACGAAACAAGAACTCTCACGGTATTTAACTTAGCGACGGGTGCGAAGGTCTCTTGATAATCAATTCCAAAAGTCTGTGTGTATCCTTTAGCTACAAGACGAGCTTTATACCTCTCTATTGTACCATCGGAGTTGTATTTGATGTTGAATATCCATCTACAACCAACAATGGTTTTTCCTTTGGGAAGATTAGTAATTTCCCAAGTACCATTTTTCTTGAGAGCTGTCATTTTTGCCATTACTGCCTCTCTCCACTTTGGGATACCTAGAGCTTCCTGTATTGTTTCTGGAATCTGTTCATCAGTGAGTTGAGATATGAAGGCTTTGAATTTTCCAGATAGGTTGGATGAGGACACAAACTTGGCAAGGGGATATAAAGGAACTTTTGTGCAAGTCCTAGTGCCTTTTCTTTGAGCAATGGGCAGTTCAGGGGCTGGATGTACAGAAATAGGAGTATTAGGACTGTCACAACGAGAAAGAGATGAAGGGTTACCTTGTTGAAGACCCGGATCGGATGATAGCAGCTCTGAGATTATAGGAGGTTCCCTTCGAGTACCTGTTCTCCTAGAATAAACACGAAGTTCCGGCGATTTAGTAGTAGGAGGATCAACCAATTCAAGTGTATTAGGAATGTTGTCCTGGACAAAATCTATGGTTGGCAGACATGGACTCCTAGGATTAGACACACTCGAGTTTATCTCCCCGTATTCCCAAAAATTACCTTCATAGGATTTTATCTCCCCCTGAAGGGAAGATTTGGGATAATACGGTAGATTCTCAAAGAAAGTGACATCGGCACTAACATAGATTCTTTTTGTGATGGGGTCTAGGCATTTGTAACCCTTTTGTGTGGCTGAATACCCAATAAAAACACAACGAACAGCTCGTGGATCAAGTTTGCTCCGACCTGGTTGATGTACATGAACAAAGGCAGTACACCCGAATATTTTTTAGGGTAGATGACTGAAGGACCGATTGTCAGGGAAAGATTGGGTGAGAGTTTGATGAGGGGTTGCATATTTAAGGACTTTTTAGGGCATCCGATTGATCAAATATGCTGCTGTAAGAACAGCATCGCCCCATAGGTATTTAGGAACGTGACAATTAAACATTAAGGCTCGAGCAATCTCGAGTAAATGTCTATTTTTCCGTTCGGCAACACCATTTTGCTGAGGACTATGTGTACAAGAGCTATGATGTATGATCTCGTGTTCTAAAAGATAGTCACCCAATACTAGGCTAAAAAATTCACCCCCATTATCCGTTCGTAAGGTCTGGATATTGGTGTTGAATTGAGTTTTCACCATGGTATGAAAATATTTGAACACTTGTATGGACTCGGATTTGTCTTTTAATAAATAAACCCAACAACATCGTGAATGATCATCGATAAAGGTAATAAACCACCTAGTTCCAGTGAGATTAGTAGCCTTAGATGGTCCCCACACATCACTGTGTATGAGTGAGAAAGGCTTAGAAGCTTGGTACACGTGAAGTGGAAAAGAAGATCGGTGATGTTTAGCCATTTGACACACGTCGCATTGAAACATAGATGGATTTCTATTAATAAATAGAGAGGGAAACATGTGTTTTAAATAACCAAAACTCGGGTGACCTAATCTTTGATGCCACAACATTATTTCAGAGTCACAAGAGAAAGAAAAAGGACTACTACTACTTTGCAGAGCTTGTCCATCTACAAGATTAGGTCTCTTGAAGTAATAAAGCCCCCGTTGTCTTTCAGCACTGCCAATCGTCCTCCCCGAGCCCTGTTCCTGAATTTCACAGAGATTAGGAAGAAATTTAGCTACACAATTGTGATCAGTTGTTAGCTTGGTTACAGAAATGAGATTGCAGGATAATTTTGGAACATGGAGTACAGATTGTAGGGTTAAACATGGAGATATAACTATGGAACATTTACCTGCAATAGTGGATGGTGTACCATCGGCTAAGGTGACCCTAAGATTACCCGAACTAGGAACATAGGTTGAAAACATATGGGAGTCATAGGTCATATGATCGGAAGCTCCAGAGTCAATAATCCAAGGACTGAAATTTCCTTGATTGGCATTTAGAGCAACCGGGTGATTACCTTGTTGTACGCAGGACGTGGATGAGGAGTGATTAATGGGCTGAGAGGCAGATAGGAGTTTGTACACTTGCTCCAGAGGTTCTCTGTTGGAGAGAGGAGATTCATTTGACAATGATTCGTTACTTTGACTGGAGGCAGCAACGGTGTGGAGAGCTTTGTTGTCTCTCGGAGGACGAGATGATTTGTAATCAAGAGGACGACCATGCAATTTCCAGCAGGTGTCTTTGGTATGACCCGGACGCTTGCAATTTTCACACCAGGGCCTACCAGCGCGACGAGGCTGATCTTCAAACCGGGATACCAACGCAGATGTTTCTGAAATGTGAGGGGCAGCAACATTGTTTAACATGATCTTTCTCCGGCTGTCCTCTCGACGGACTTCAGCAAACACCTCTCGGATGTTTGGAAAGGGAGATCGGCCGAGGACACGACCTTTAACATCATCGAGGTCCTTAGAGAGGCCTGAAAGGAAGTCGAAGACCTGCTCAATATTCTGAAGTTTCTGGAAGTGGAGTCTGTCAGTAGCACAGTGTCATTCGAAGTCAACGTAGAGATCACTCTCGTGCCACAATCCCACCAACTGATTGTAAAACTCTGTGACAGATCGGGATCCCTGCTTCGTCTGGCGGATCTGGGTTTTTAGTTCGAACATCTGTGACGCATTCCCGACATCGGAGTATGTCGCCTTGACTGAGTCCCACAAATCTTGAGCAGATGGAAGAAACAAATAGGATTTCCCAATGGCTGGATCCATGGAGTTAATAAGCCAAGCCATGACCATTGAATTTTCGGCTTCCCATGTCTTAAACGTAGCAGCAGTGGGTTCGGGCATCGGGTTGTCACCTGTAAGATAGCCGAACTTTCCTTTGCCTTGGAGAAACAGTTTCACAGATTGAGACCATTGCAGAAAATTCAATCCGTTCAACTTGTGAGTAGTAATGACTAGAGATGGAGTCATATCTCCTAGAGCTTGTCCTGAGGCTACAGTGGAATGGCTGTTTTTCTCAGAAGACTCGACCTTTGGTGTTTCAGACGCCATTTTTTTTTTTTTTTCTAAAGAATGGATCGGAATGGCTTTGATACCATAAAAGAATTGATGCTCAACGATTCTGAATATTTTATTAGGACACAAGAACAGCATATATATATACAACAATAGGAATCATTACATAGTTGTCAAAAGCGTGAGGCGCAAAAAAGCGCTCAAGTGTGTTTGGGTTTAAAGCGCAAAGCGCAAAGCGAAGCGCACGCTTTACGGACAAAAAGCGCAATAAACAAAATATTATCAAAATAATAAAAATAAGGTAAAGAATCTTTGCAAATTTGACAGATAAACATCAAATATCAAAATAGTCATCATTTTCATTATCCAAAGTTGCATAATTCCAGGCAATATCCTTTGGATTCGATGATGGAATTGTTGTGTTTGATTGTGACATGATTCTAAGAACTAAAAAAATAAATAACAATCACAAATTATTGATTTAAAAAAACACACACTTGAATACAATTTACAGAAATTCATAAAATTAGGGTTTATCTATTTGGGCAGCAAAGAGAAGGGGTGTGGTAAGTAAACACCGGTAGGGGCCGCGAGCGCCGTGGCGAGTCAGAGCCGCAGGGTGAGGCAGTGAAGCAGAGCCCAGGGGGAGTGAGAGGCAGTGAGTGTCGTGAGTTTTGAGAAGAGTTTATTGGGATTTTAAACGTTTGGGCCTTGCAAACTTAAAATTGCACCTTCAAGATGCGATTTTAAGCCTGCAAATAAAAAAAAATTAAAAATCTGTGTTGCTTCCATGAAGCGCACAAGCGAGCGCTTTTCACCTCAAAGCGAGGCGCACTGAAGCGCTCGCTTCACGGACCTGCTGCGTCTCGGAGTACCCTGAAGCGCTAGCCTTGCGCCTAGAGTCGCTTTGCGCTTAAGCGAGCGCTTCGGTCGCTTTTG
This sequence comes from Henckelia pumila, assembly GCF_033568475.1. Lineage (NCBI taxonomy): Eukaryota > Viridiplantae > Streptophyta > Magnoliopsida > Lamiales > Gesneriaceae > Henckelia > Henckelia pumila. The sequence goes on along the minus strand of NC_133123.1, from coordinate 223,739,518 downwards.
ACAACTACGAATCAATAGTAATTCCCAGAGATTCTAAGATCCTCTAAAAAAAGGAAACTTACCTATTGACTATAACTAGAATATATGAATAATTATATCATAATTATATACATAAATAACTTCTTACAAAAGATCATATACTAACAGGATCTGGAGTCTACACCAAAGAATTTCTCACAGCTAGGACTCTATTTCAACTACATGCAACCAAGTTAGTTCCACAATAGGAAATTCCCTCGCTGCACCCCTACAGTTCACATGGTTAGATTATCGATTTGCGCAAGATATTCATTTGGCAATAAAAAAACATAGGCCGCCAACTTGAGTTGTGATAGTAAAGAAACCAGAATGAGTGGTCAATCTATGCATGACTAAGAGAATCTATGCAAACCAAAAACTAAAATTTTGCTGCCTAAAATCCAGAAGTTACACGCTCCTGCAATATTTATCCACATGCATGGTTTTCTTCTGAATGAGCTAAATAGAAATCTTGTTTACGTACATTATTCACAAAATTCGAGTTTATGTAGAAATCTCTAACTTCTGATGACGAAATATTAAAAATTCTTCACACTTTCTATCAAAAAATCATGATTTTATGCTACACAACGAAACTTTTGCGACTAAGTAAAGTCAAACCTTGTTCAAAGCAAAGGTACCATAAATGACATTCATTCCCTGAATTCTCATTTTCTAACATCTCTTTTTCCTATAACTAACAAAGACTAATTCCAAAAATCAAACAAGCTTGAATGTCCAATGATGAAATAATATCATTGTGATACATATATTCGTAACTACCCCAAAAATCATAGCATCGCCACAATTTTAAACAAAACAAAACAAAAAAAAAAGAAAACACTCAACCTTTCAATCCATTCCCCACCACATTCACATTACAGGAACTGCTAAATTTCCAGAATAGCTCAAATACATAGCATCTTGTTCTCTGCTTGGACCACAATTAGAATCGCCTCTAATAGCCTGATCACACAAGATTCCACCAAAAAACTAAAGTAAACCGAACATTCACATCACGACAAACAAACTAAAAATTCTATATTTGAGCATTGACAACTACTGAACAACCATTCAACTTTCTTTACAAACCAAAAAAAAAGAAAAAGAAAGGCCAAAAATCTTTCCCGCCAATTACAAATCTAAATTCATGAATCCTTCATCAAAATAAACCAACATCTGAAAACAAAACCAATCAAATGAAGCCCACCAAAATCAATCAAATTCCCAGCAAGAAAATGCAAGAACAAGGAACAAAATGTGACCTTTACGATGACACACTTAACATCCCTTACAAACGAACGAGTCGAATCCACAGCCTCCATTGCTTGGCTGCAAAAGGAACTGGGTTTTTGGTTGTCAAAGGACAGCGGACAAAAAAAAATTCAAAAAAAATAATAAAAAGCTGAAAATATTTAGGAGTACACAGAAAATGAGGTGAGCCGTGAGTAACCTTGTATTTTATGTAGGGTTTGCACGTTGTGTATGGTTTACATGTATCCGTGTAGGCCCTGTTTGGTAAGGTTGATAGAGGCAAGATTAACTATTATTTCAGGCTGTGTTTGACTCGTAGGATAAAAGTGTGATTGGGTTTTTAATCACCAATCATCCAACGTTTCTTTCGTTTTTTGTGTTTTTTATTTAGTCCATGGGCCCGACATTAAATTTTGAAAAGTAGGCAGTAGACATCCCAATCTGGCCGTGTGATGATTTCTATCCACATAAATAGTGTCAAAGCATTTTACAATTTTACCCTCGTTCATAATAAATGAAAATAGTAAACCTCACCATTTTAGATCTGATTCATTAGAAAACGCTGTGTTGGGCTTTATCTGCAAAAAATGTAGAGAACGAGATCGATTTCCACAAGGTAAAAATCATCGAACTCTTCTTCAAACCATGTATATTTTTTATAAGGGTTTTCACACACTGGAAAAATGTGGCAGGAAGGACGGTTTCAAGTGTTGAAACCAGTTGGGCGATTTTCTAATTCTCGAAGCTCTGGGAGGAACTTGAACCAGTGGAACACGGTTTACTGCTGTTCGAAAGAGATATCAAAAGTTTAGAATCCCGGTAAGATGTTAGGTTACCAAAATACTAGACTAATTTTGTTAAAAAACACACGTATTGCTCTTGTTCTTTTTTTATATATTTTTTCTTCAAGAAATAATTATTGATAAAGAAAATTTCTTGAGTTCATCCCCATTAGTGTTACACTTTACTGTCAATATTCAAGTAATGTACTGTCTTGATTTTTTTTGTTTATTTCTTTTGGTTCTGGAATGATATTTTTTATAGATTGGTTTTGAATAATTACAGATTTGAACAAATTCATACATAATAATTTACCTATGCGCAGACCTCTGTTATGGATCTGAATTGTATAAAATTATTTATAATCATAATATGGCATAGTTGGTTTTCCATGCCTGAAGAAGATGGATATGCCCAAGAGTTACTAGTACTGCAACAAAAATGTGCATATTCAACAATAAATGCTTACCCCGATTTTATTTTATGTAGCACTGACATTGTGGGTTTTTAGTTTTTGTTTAACCAGTTAATAATTGATATGGTTAATGTGTGGCTTCTTTGTGATGTGTTTGAGTGAATATTTTAGGGCATAATGAGGAATGTTGGACTAGTTTTATATAACATATCTATTTTCTTATGTGCCTGCTTATTTGTTAATTTCTGGAACATTGCTTCATGCATTTTGTGTAAATAAAAATTAAATTTGTACATTGGTCATGTCGTTTGAGGTACTGTCATTGATTCTTATGCCTGAAATCTATGCTTTACCTTTTATGATATGACAGTGTTATCTTTTTCATGGCTGAAGGAGATGGACATGTGCAAGAGTTGTTAGTGCTTCAACAAATTCTTATTTCTTCTTTTGTGTTTCTGACCATTGTAACACGTTTCTATATGAAGTTTATTTCTAAAAAAAATCGTAGGAAGTATAGAAGATGTGTACGACAAAGTGAGCCTGAAAAGATAAATGCTAGAATAAGCTATTTACAAAGGATAATTGACGTAGGAGATGTCGAGTGTCTTGTTAATTTAAGAATGACTCGTAATGCATTTGCACGTCTATGTTACCTACTAACCCATGTAGGCGGGATAATGGAGTCTAGGTATACACGAGTTAAGGAAAAAGTAGCCATGTTTTTGTCTATTCTAGCACACCATAAGAAAAATAGAGTTATTGGACACGACTTCATACGCAGTGGTCACTCTGTGAGTACTAATTTCCATGAGGTACTGAGAGGTGTTTTGAAACTACATCCACTACTTGTTGTAAAGCCAACTCCTGTTGCTGAGGACTGCTCGAGCGAGACTTGGAAATGGTTCAAGGTAATTTCAGTTATGATTAAGAAAGTCCAATGATTCATTATTTCTTTAACGCATTTAACTTTTTAATAATATGCATACTTTGACTTTTAAACTTTGTGATACGACATTCATTACTACCAATTTTGTATAGGGTTGTCTTGGCGCATTGGATGGTACATATGTGACCGTTCAAGTGTCAAATAAGGATAAGCCAAGATACAGAACAAGGAAAGGAACAACGGTTATCAACGTATTGGCTTGTTGTGACATGAACATGAATTTTACATACTCGCTAGTAGGTTGGGAAGGTTCAGCTGCAGATGCTAGGGTCCTACGTGATGCAATTCACCGAGAAGATGGGTTAAAGATTCCTAGAGGTATGTTTATTTTTTCCAAAAGGTATGATTCATATGATACTGAAAATAATCTTCGAATCAGCAGCTGCAGAAACTGGACTATAGTACTTTACTCTATAATTGCAGGTTGTTACTATCTTTGTGATAATGGATACGCAAATGTGGAAGGATTTTTAACACCATTTAGGAGAACAAGATATCATATTGATGATTGGGCAACTGGAGGTCCCCAAAACTACAAGGAGTATTACAACTCAAAACATTGTCGTGCACGTAATGTCATTGAACGAGCATTTGGTTTGTTAAAGAGACGATGGGCAGTACTTAGGAGTCCAACATTTTACCCATTGGATGTCCAGAATCACATCATATTGGCGTGTATGCTTTTACATAATTTCATTCGCTCTGAAATGCAGGAAGACCCACTAGAGGGAGTTGATGAAACAATTAATGGTGTCGTACATGATGTTGAGGATAACTTTATTGATAATATCGAGTCGTCCTCAACTTGGGATTTGTGGAGAGAAAACCTTGCCTTGTCGATGTATAATAATTAGTTAAATAATTTAAATATCATTGTGTCGATGACGTATTGTAACTTATTAGAACTACATGTTTTGTGTGAGTAAACTGCATTCACATGGAAACATATGCTGATGCAGTTGATTTTCTAGTATGAATCTTTCATTTATAAATTCCTTCTCACTTTATCATTAATTTATTTTGTTGATCATGTATGTTTTTACTTGTCACTAATTTTTTTAATGCATAATGTTTGCTGCAGTACACATTACCTTTTTGTTAAGCTTTTGCAGAAAAGAAACGCAGTACTTATGGAATTCGGAGCATCAAGCAATACAGTTGGAGACAAGGGTAAGAAATCTGATAAAGGTAGGCGAGTATGGAGTTCACGTGAGGAAGAAGTATTGATACAGTCATTGAAGGAAGCAATTACTGGAGGCTGGAAGAGTGAAAATGGATTCAAATGTGGTTACTTGAATTTCTTAGAGAAACGGTTAATGAGCATATTCCCAGGTACGGATTTACGTGGCTGCCCACACATCAACTCCAAGATTCATGTGTGGAAAAAAACTCACGGCACACTTGCAACAATGCTAAGTAGAAGTGGAATAGGGTGGAATGAAACACAAAAAATGATAGAGTCATCTGATGAAGCATGGGAAGGCTTTGTAAAGGTTGAGGAAAAATCATTGAATACATTATTGAGTCTCTGTTTTAAACGACTTGAAATTATAATATCTTCGTATTTTGAATTGTCTATTTCAATTCATTGTTTGTTCATATTTTTTCAGACTGATCCTAGCGTGCATACATGGCGATACAAGTCCTGGCCATATTTCGCAGATTGGTGTGAAATATTTGGCTTCGATCGAGCAAATGGGCAACGTCTATCAAGTTTTGTTGCTGCTGTGCAACAAGTTCTACACGTTCCTGATGAAGTTGTAGCTGAAATGAATGTTGGATTTGAGCACTTGTTAACTGAAGTTGAGGGGGGAAGTGAATCTCATTCGGTTGCTAATACACCATCATTCACTACATCGGCTAGTAAGAAATCCACTTCAAAGAAACGGAAGCAGCCTAGTGAAGTGGAAGAATTATTTGTTGATGCCATCAAGAAATTCACTATAAAAACAACAGAAGCTATTGCTGATCTAGGTAAGCGTCTCAGTCAAGACTATGAAATAGCTATGCTTGTTTCCAAGGATGTTTTAACTGTGCTACAAACTATTCCTGGCCTAACACGAGATGAGAAACAAATTGCTGCTGAGATTTTGGTTGAGAAACCAAAGAAGTTAGCGTTGTTTTTCAACCTTGAAGATGACGAAAAACTGTCATTTGTCAAGAGGATTACGAAGCTGTAAGGTTAATATTGTGGCTGCTTTGGTTTTTGTCATATTCTACTCCACTTTTTGTATGAAACAAGTATTAGCCTGGATTTTGTGTTATTACAGTGGAGATAATCCAAGCTGCAATTATGATGTAAGCATGTATTCGTTATCCGATATTAGCCCCTTGCACGGTGCATTTTTTGGTGGGAAAGAAACTTATTCAATGTTATCATGATATTTAATTTTGGTTTTGTAGTTTGCATTTTGTTTTTTATCGTAATTAGTTCATTTTGTATTTGGGTCCCAAGGCAAATTGCATCTCGTTCAAGGACTCTGTGTGCCGGTGCTTTGGGTACATGGTTTCCAAGAAGAAGTACATCTTTACGATCGATGATGATTGCTTTGTAAGATTTGGTAGCCCATTTTTGTTTGTATTTTTGTTGGGCTCTGGTTTTTGAACGCTTTTTGTGTCTGGGGATTTTGCATCTTGATTCGGGTTTCTTAACTGTTTTGTTTCAGAAAATTTTTGGGTTGTGTTGACTGATCTGGTGATTTTTTTTCTTCTAACTTTGGTGATGTGAGTTGAACGATGATTACAAGGCTTTTCTTTTCTAGTTCTACAGAAAAGGTTTCTCTTTTCCTTTTTTTGAAGCATTGTTTTCTTGACAAAAGGTTTTCTTTTTGCTATGGTTTGCATAGTAAAACTAGCTTGTAGTTTGGTTTTGCACTACGGTGATTTTATTTCTATTTTTGTATGATTTTGAGTTAGTATTATGGTACTTGATGCTTTAATGATCTTTCAGCTCTAAATCTTTTTCTTTTTTCCCAGAAAATAAAAAGTTTCGTTTGTTATTCTAAATTTTCTTTCCATAAAGATAATATAATCTTTATTGGTTGTTGATTGACTGAAGCTAATATGCACTTGATTGTACATGATTGGAAATTATTTAAGAAATGTATTTAGGGGTGATATCAGATGTCCAGTATGCTGACATACCTGATGGCTGCTTGCTTGTTTTGCACCACAAAATTAATTTGTAACACTTCATTTGCGTTCAATCATTTCACAGCACATTTTTTAACTTCAAACCCTTTTTTTTTTGTTGTGGATATATGAAGATCATTAAATTAAATTTTACAGTGTCAAAATAGATGTGATACTTTGAAAGCAGATATATATTGGATCACTTATTATGATATAAAATTATGAGTAAAAAATCCATTTTCATGTACCTAAATTTCAATCACTTAATTATTTTTATTTTGAGAGTAACACGATCAGTTAGTTTTTTTTAAAGTGACTGTATCACTTATTATTATTATTATTATTATTATTATTATTATTATTATTATTATTATTATTATTATTAGTAAATATATATCAATAATATATGAGCTATTATTATTCACAAATATGGTGGTTGTTAATTGTTATTATATATATTATTGTGCATCATGTTACGAAAATGAACCTAAGATTAGATAGCAATACATATATAAACATTATCATTGATATGGTGTAGCGGGACACTCTTAATATGGCTTTACAAATACTTGATGATGAAGATTTTAACTAAACCTTCACATAAGCCTATTTTACACATTCGACCAACCTAATGCATAGAAATTACCAAAAACCAACAAAAGAGTTCATAGTTAGATTACATTCAACAAAAGTGAGGTCCCCTACACAATTACATACCACATCCAGCAACTTTAGCCACTTTTTGTCTTCGGTGAAGAGCTTGACTGTGAGCTCTCAATCTGGTATTCCTTGACAGCATATTCCTTAGTTCCACTTTCCATGGTTGAAGTATTTTCCATCGACCTCTTACCATCAACATGACAATGAAGTTTGCTCATAGCTTTCTTTCCTTCTGCTTCCTTTACTTCTGCCAGAAGTGCCCCAGCTGAGTGTAAGAGTGGGTGCCCAGTGAGCCAACTGTGTGGCTATGGGCTTTGATGACTCTTTGTATAAACAATCTTTTGTTTAATATTATTTACACTTTTATGGCAATGACTTTATATTACTTCATATTGTTATATTGTGATATACTATTGTTGTTTTGATAAAGACCTTGAATATACTATAGTGTATGTAAGATGTGGTAGAACATGGAGATGTCTATCATGAAATACATCTTATAGTCACTGTATATTCTAAAAACCGTTCCTAGTCGATTGAGCCGTCCGATAATAAGGATAAGGATCGCTCGAGTTTGAGACTAGCATTTGCGATGCGGAGTACCACGTTTCATTGGTAGGGAACATGGAGATGTTCGAAGCATGCAAATGGATATTCATAGGATGAATAATCGAACTACCCTATCCGGACTTTCCAAGTGGTTATCACTTATCGAGTGGATAAAGTCGCGGTTTTGGTTGTACACCATTAGTCCTTACGACTTGAAACATCATGGAGACTCTATATGCTAGTGCTGTGCTTTGACTCGTTTACCGACTCTATGGGGGTCATCAGGTGTCGAGATTGGGTACAGTTACGACACATATAGGAGTCAATGCATTGTTGTCAAGGATTCACCACATACTTGCGAGTGTGGATATCCTATGCGATCTGAGGAGATATAGTGGGACAAATCTCTGGCCAGAGTACTTGATGTGATTTAAGAAATGGTTTCTTAGTAGCACATGCGATGTCACTAATTTGATCTTCAAGATGCATTGCATAGTTATCGAATCTTGAGCGACTCTCGATATACCAATGGTTGTTGATTCGATCGGGATATATGGATGAAGGGACCGTACTGTACGCTAACCAAAATCTACTGGTTCTTGTAGGCACTATCAGTGATACTAGGGAATCATGGGGCGATGTTGCTAGGCGCTTTACCATGATTCGTTGGGCAAGTCGGAAAGTGTTGTTCCGAGTCACAAGGAGTTGTGAGCCCACGGCTAGCTGTATCCCTGAACCATTGAGGGTCACACAGTGTAATGGAGTTTTAATCCCCGTTGAGATAGTTAAATTTAAAGAGTTAAATTTAATGAACTAAGGAGTTGGACTTCTTAAATAAGAGTAAGGGAGTAGGATTTCCTAAAATGACATAGGGATGGACATTTTAGGAAACCACTGAATTCGGATTCAGGAAAATTTATTTTGACTTTAAAATGTGCAGAAATGGTTTCTGTGCACATTGGTAAAATCGGTTTATCAATTGGAGTCACGATGAATTTTATATTAATTTCTGAACGAGCGGGCTTTGCTTGTCGGGCCTCAACTTATGACTAATGGGCCCTAAGGTGTTAGTGGCCTGCATTATAAATAAGTTATTTCAGTACAGAAATTAAACACAACAGCTCATTATTTTTGAGAAGCAAAAATCGAAAACCCTAGCCTCTCAAAGAAATAATCGGCCGACCTCCCATACTCTGCCCGAGAAATTTCGGTCTGTGATTTTGAATCGCAGTCAGGAATAACGAATCAGATTCGTTTAATCTCTTCGCAGAAAACTTCTGATAGATTTTCTAGTGCAATCTATCAGAGGGATTTAAACCTATTCGTGGACCTGATTGAAGGAGTTCATCGGTTCCTGGGAGAGACAACAAGAGCAGATTAATTCTGTTGGTGTCCATTAATCTCGCTTCGAGATTGAAGGTAAAATTTAATTAATTGTTATTTGAATTTTACACACACAATAATTTAATCGTTGAATGGTTGATACCCACACCATGGAATTGTTCCATGATAAAAATTTTAAACTTCCGCTGCACCGGGTATCAATCGTGATTGATCTGACCGCCAGTTTTTTCCAACAGTGGTATCAAAGCCAGGTTGCTCAGATCAAACGATTGAATTAATCAATTGTACAAAATTTTTGAGTCTCGGTTTTTGAAACAAAATAAATATTTTCAAATAAATTTTTTTTTTTTTTCGGGGCAAAACCCGGGCAGCGATTGGATCGCTGCCCGGAGGGGGCGGCGATGGTCGCTGCCCCCGGGGGAGGCGCACGGCGCCGCCCAGGGCAGCGCACGGCGCCGCCCAGTGGCGGCACCAGGCGCCGCCAGGGCAGCGATAGTCGCTGCCCTAAGGGGGCAGCCGGGCTGCCCCCGGCCCGCGCCCCGGGTGCGGGCCGGCCCGGGAGTGTCCCGGGCGGCCCGCGGGAAAAATTATATTTTTATTAAAAATTAATTTTAATATGTTAAAATTTTATTTTTGGTCCGGTCAAAAATTGTTTTTGATTGGTTCACGAGATTTCGGATCGAATTGTTCGAGTCCGTAAATTTTAAAATTGATTTTGGATAAATTTGAATTTTTGGAAAATTTTAATGTTTTATCCGTAAATTGAATTTTGAAATCAATTATTTTGGTACAATTGATGATAAGATATGATCTTATGATATATTGAGTAAAATATGATTTTATTTGTAAAATTGGATTTTATAGATAAAATATGATTTTATTTGATATAGAGATAAAATATGATTTTATATGTGAAATGAGATTTTATATATAAAATATGATTTTATCTTGTTTAAATTTGAATTGCCACTGCATGTTATCCAATAAATTAATTTTGAATTAAATGTTATTGGATAAGGATGATCGATTGCCATGACCAATTTTGTAGGTGTATGTTAGGAATTTACATTTTGTTTTTATTGTTGTTGGTTTTATTAATGGGCTGGTTTATGGCCCGATATGAATGTCATATGTAATAAAAGTGGGCTTGGTTTATAGCCCGTTCCCACCCTAAAAATGTATCCCCTACTTGTCATTGTTATTTATTGTAAATACATTAGATTTAGTGGGAGATCAAGATTTGAAGACGGTGGGCCCAGCAGACAATAAAGACTGAAGAAATGTAAATTGGAAGCACATGTAATAGGATTGCATTGCATACTGCATATCACCTAGGATTGGACTAAGACCCGTGATTGGCAACCACGGGTCAATTAGAAATGGAATCGATCATCCTATATAATATTTGATATTATGATTGTATGCATGTTTAGACATAATTGCGTGAATCCGGCAAGCATGCAATAAATTAAATATGATGAGACAAATATTTTTATAATTAAAAATCCCTCATTTTAAATATGATTAAAATTTATATCAAGATAAATAAAGGAAATTTAAATTTGTTTAAATGTTCCCACCTTCCATCAACGGTCAATGTATGTGATGCTACCCGCGGATACGGTCCGGCTCATATTATTGGGGGGGCCCGTCCGTCGGAAAGCTGTACATTGGATCGACAAATGTTGTAAGTTGGGTGGAACTCCCATGGGATCGGCTCATATTATTGGGGGATCCACATGGCGACCGTCCATCACAACTTAATATTGATGGGTCATCTTGACATGTCACTTTAAACGGCGTCATATTATTGGGCCCTTATTGGACATGAGGTAAACACATGGGGGTTGCTTTGGAAGCAATTGGGCTCTACCTTTTGAGAATTATGGTTGGCTGATATTATTCGGGACCATAAGTTTGTCAATTGGACTCCATGTTCTCACTAAGGAAAAAGTTTCCCGTTTTCACTAGAGGGTGGTGAAATCGTTAAAATAGTGGGAGTGAGATTCATAAAATTAAATTCGCCTATTTTATGTCTTAGTAAATTGTTAAACAATCATTGATATATGTCTGTTTTTCTTTTCAGTATTTCATACAATGAATTCGCGAAATCCATTATTCTCGATCCTCGAACAAAACAAGTTGACTGGCGCCAACTATACGGAATGGTTCCGAAAGTTGAAGATTGTCTTAACTTCGGAGAAAATGCTCTACGTGTTAGAGAAAGCACCTCCGAAGGAAGCACCAGCTGACATAAGTCCGGAGGAATTGGCCAAACTTGATGCATGGTGTGACCATGACATCAAGACCAAATGCTATATGCAAGCCTCGATGTCTGATGAACTCCAGAGGCGATTTGAGGACACGGTGAATGCTGCTGACATTCATGCGCAACTCAAGGAACTTTTTGGGGCTCAGTCGAGGGCTGAAAGGTTCGCTACTGTTAAGGAGTTGATGACGTGCCGCATGCGTGAAGGGACTTCGGTCCGTGATCATGGGGTACGAGTGATTTGGCTCATACAGAAGTTGGCGACCCTAGATTTGGTGTTGGAGCATGAACTCAATGTGGATTTATTGCTTCTGTCTCTTCCTTCTTCATTTGATGGATTTGTGATAAATTTTAATATGAACAAGATAGAGGCCACCCTAGAAGAGATGGTCAATATGCTCGTTACATATGAATCCACACTTAAGAAGGATAAGCCAGCTTTCTTGGTGGGCTCCTCATCTTCTGCTAAGAAGGGGCCAAGTATGAAGGGCAAGAAACGTTCTACCCCACCCAAGAAAGTCGAGCCCGAGAAGAAGCAAAAGACAAAGGCTTCAAACAATGGAAAATCCAAGGATGTTTGCCATTACTGCAAGAAGCCGGGTCATTGGAAGCGCAACTGCAAGGAATATCTTGAGCAGTTGGGAACTGCAAAGGGTATGTTCTATATTGAAATAAACATGTCACTTAATACAACTTCTTGGGTATTGGATACCGGATGTGGATCTCACATTTGCAATGATTTGCAGGTGATGACAAGAAGTCGCAGGCTTAGAATGGGTGAGACCCAGCTGAGGCTCGGGAATGGTTCCAGAGTTGAAGCTACGGCCATTGGAGATGTTTGTTTGACTTTGCAGAACGGTTTTAAGTTACTTTTTAAGAGATGTTTTATTTGTTCCAGATTTAATTAAAAATATTATTTCTATTTCTATGCTTGATAGAGATGGTTATTCTTGCAATTTTGTGAATGGGATTTGCAATATTTACAAGAATGAATGTTTGATTGGAAATGGACAACTTGAAAACGATCTATACAACTTAAAACTAAAAGACGTTCCAATAAATTATGTTGATAAACCGGCGACAACAAACAAAAGGAAAATCGATAGTCAAAACCCGGCAAACCTTTGGCACGCTAGACTGGGTCATATTTCCTCAAGGAGAATGAACAAGCTAGTGGGAGAGGGCATGTTTGATATGTCTGATATTAACTCTCTACCTACTTGTGAATCCTGCCTAAAAGGAAAAATGACTAAATCTCCTTTTAAGGGGAAACCTGAGCGTAGTCAAAATCTGTTGGATTTGATCCATACAGATGTTTGTGGACCATTTAGAGTAGGGACTCAACATGGCCACACCTACTTCATTAGCTTTACTGATGATTATTCAAGGTATGGGTATTTATATTTAATGAAATATAAGTCTGAAGCATTTGAAAAGTTCAAAGAATTCAGGGCTGAAGTAGAAAACAAGCTAGGTAAAAGTATTAAAGCACTTTGATCGGATCGAGGTGGAGAATACTTGAGTACCGAGTTTTTGGACTATCTGAAAGAGAATGGGATTCTCTCTCAGTGGACTCCTCCTATGACACCACAGCTTAATGGTGTATCGGAGCGTCGTAATCGAACTTTGTTGGACATGGTTCGATCTATGATGAGCTTTACTGAGCTTCCACCTTCGTTTTGGGGCTATGCGCTTGAAACGGCGGTATTGTTGTTGAACAACGTCCACACTAAAGCAGTGGACAAAACACCATACGAGTTATGGAATGGCAAAGCTCCTAAGTATTCGTACTTGAGGATTTGGGGATGTCCTGCTTACGTGAAGCTGACAGTGGGAGATAAGTTGGATAGTCGATCCAGCTTATGTTATTTTGTAGGGTATCCGAAGAATTCAATCGGATATTATTTCTATTATCCTGCTGAAACAAAGGTGTTTGTTTCTAGGAATGCCACCTTCTTGGAGAAGGAGTTCTTATTGGATAAGAAAGGCGAGATGATGGAACTCGAAGAAGTTCGAGAAGAACCCGAAATACAAAATAACGATCCTACACCTCAGGAACCATTGCTGGACACGCCTGCACCTAGAAGATCCGAAAGGACTTCTAGACCTCCAGTTCGATATGGTCTTCTTCTTGAAGGGGATCAAGATGAACCCGACATTGGATGTGATCCAAGAAACTTCAAGGAAGCAATTTCTGATGCGGATTCGAATTTATGGCTTGAAGCTATGCAGTCAGAATTGGATTCGATGCATACAAACCAAGTTTGGTCTTTAGTAGATCCTCCCGATGGAATTGTTCCAATAGGGTGTAAATGGATCTACAAGAGAAAGCTTGGGCCTGATGGTAAGGTATTGACCTACAAGGCGCGATTGGTGGCGAAAGGTTATACTCAAAGGCAAGGAGTTGACTATGATGAAACCTTTTCACCAGTTGCAATGTTCAAGTCCATAAGAATCCTGATTGCCATAGCTGCATGGTATGACTATGAGATATGGCAAATGGATGTGAAGACTGCTTTTCTTAATGGAGACATTAAGGAAGAAATCTATATGAAGCAGCCTGAGGGGTACACATCCATGGGAAGCGAGCATAAGGTATGCAAGCTTCAGAGATCAATTTATGGTCTAAAACAAGCATCAAGAAGTTGGAACCAGAAATTTGATGAAACAATTAAAGATTTTGGTTTCATCAAGAACCCGGAGGAACCTTGCGTGTACAAGAAAGTAGTTAAGGATGCGGTGACATTCTTAGTACTTTATGTTGATGACATCCTACTCATTGGGAATGATGTAGGGATGTTGCAGTCAACAAAGATATGGTTATCAGGTAGATTTTCGATGAAGGATTTGGGAGAGGCATCCTACATTCTTGGGATACAGATCTATAGAGATAGTCTAAGAGAATGATAGGACTCACTCAATCAACCTACATCGATACCATATTGAAACGGTTTTCAATGGATGGGTCCAAAAGAGGACATCTACCCATGTGTCATGGAGTTTCTCTATCCAAGTCTATGTGTCCCAAGACTGATGAAGAGATAGAGAATATGACACATGTACCATATGCGTCAGCTATAGGTAGTATCATGTATGGGATGATATCTACCAGACCGGATGTAGCATTTGCTCTGAGTGTCACGAGCAGATATCAGTCTAATCCTGGTCAAATGCATTGGAAAGCCGTGAAGGACATTCTTAAGTACTTGCGAAGGACTAAGAATATGTTCATGGTTTATGGAGGACGAGAACTCAAATTGGAAGGCTATACCGACTCTAGCTTCCAAAGTGATGTGGATGACTCGAAGTCAACCTCTGGATTTGTGTTCATGCTCAATGCGGTGCTGTCTCTTGGAAGAGTTCCAAGCAGGACACCACAGCGGATTCCACCACTGAGGCTGAATACATTGCAGCATCAGCTGCTGCTAAAGAGGCCGTTTGGATGAGGAAGTTCGTCCAAGAGTTGGGCGTCATTCCTGAATTTGTTGGTCCAGTCCCGGTGTACTGTGACAACACGGGTGCCGTTGCTCAAGCAAAGGAACCAAGGTCTCATCAAAGATCCAAACACGTACTGAGGAAATACCACATAATCCGGGAGATTGTGGAAAGAGGAGACATCATTGTCGAACGAGTGGCCTCTGCAGACAATATCGTTGATCCGCTTACTAAGCCCTTGCCAGGACCATTGTTTGACAAACATCGCGAAGCAATGGGTCTACGTAGTATGACTAGTTGGCTATAGGGCAAGTGGGAGATTGTAAGAGTGGGTGCCCAGTGAGCCAACTGTGTGGCTATGGGCTTTGATGACTCTTTGTATAAACAATCTTTTGTTTAATATTATTTACACTTTTATGGCAATGACTTTATATTACTTCATATTGTTATATTGTGATATACTATTGTTGTTTTGATAAAGACCTTGAATATACTATAGTGTATGTAAGATGTGGTAGAACATGGAGATGTCTATCATGAAATACATCTTATAGTCACTGTATATTCTAAAAAACCGTTCCTAGTCGATTGAGCCGTCCGATAATAAGGATAAGGATCGCTCGAGTTTGAGACTAGCATTTGCGATGCGGAGTACCACGTTTCATTGGTAGGGAACATGGAGATGTTCGAAGCATGCAAATGGATATTCATAGGATGAATAATCGAACTACCCTATCCGGACTTTCCAAGTGGTTATCACTTATCGAGTGGATAAAGTCCGTGGTTTTGGTTGTACACCATTAGTCCTTACGACTTGAAACATCATGGAGACTCTATATGCTAGTGCTGTGCTTTGACTCGTTTACCGACTCTATGGGGGTCATCAGGTGTCGAGATTGGGTACAGTTACGACACATATAGGAGTCAATGCATTGTTGTCAAGGATTCACCACATACTTGCGAGTGTGGATATCCTATGCGATCTGAGGAGATATTAGTGTGACAAATCTCTGGCCAGAGTACTTGATGTGATTTAAGAAATGGTTTCTTAGTAGCACATGCGATGTCACTAATTTG
Source organism: Henckelia pumila (assembly GCF_033568475.1). Taxonomy (NCBI): domain Eukaryota; kingdom Viridiplantae; phylum Streptophyta; class Magnoliopsida; order Lamiales; family Gesneriaceae; genus Henckelia; species Henckelia pumila. The sequence goes on along the minus strand of NC_133123.1, from coordinate 223,723,639 downwards.
ATCTTCAAGATGCATTGCATAGTTATCGAATCTTGAGCGACTCTCGATATACCAATGGTTGTTGATTCGATCGGGATATATGGATGAAGGGACCGTACTGTACGCTAACCAAAATCTACTGGTTCTTGTAGGCACTATCAGTGATACCTAGGGAATCATGGGGCGATGTTGCTAGGCGCTTTACCATGATTCGTTGGGCAAGTCGGAAAGTGTTGTTCCGAGTCACAAGGAGTTGTGAGCCCACGGCTAGCTGTATCCCTGAACCATTGAGGGTCACACAGTGTAATGGAGTTTTAATCCCCGTTGAGATAGTTAAATTTAAAGAGTTAAATTTAATGAACTAAGGAGTTGGACTTCTTAAATAAGAGTAAGGGAGTAGGATTTCCTAAAATGACATAGGGATGGACATTTTAGGAAACCACTGAATTCGGATTCAGGAAAATTTATTTTGACTTTAAAATGTGCAGAAATGGTTTCTGTGCACATTGGTAAAATCGGTTTATCAATTGGAGTCACGATGAATTTTATATTAATTTCTGAACGAGCGGGCTTTGCTTGTCGGGCCTCAACTTATGACTAATGGGCCCTAAGGTGTTAGTGGCCTGCATTATAATAAGTTATTTCAGTACAGAAATTAAACACAACAGCTCATTATTTTTGAGAAGCAAAAATCGAAAACCCTAGCCTCTCAAAGAAATAATCGGCCGACCTCCCATACTCTGCCCGAGAAATTTCGGTCTGTGATTTTGAATCGCAGTCAGGAATAACGAATCAGATTCGTTTAATCTCTTCGCAGAAAACTTCTGATAGATTTTCTAGTGCAATCTATCAGAGGGATTTAAACCCTATTCGTGGACCTGATTGAAGGAGTTCATCGGTTCCTGGGAGAGACAACAAGAGCAGATTAATTCTGTTGGTGTCCATTAATCTCGCTTCGAGATTGAAGGTAAAATTTAATTAATTGTTATTTGAATTTTACACACACAATAATTTAATCGTTGAATGGTTGATACCCACACCATGGAATTGTTCCATGATAAAAATTTTAAACTTCCGCTGTACCGGGTATCAATCGTGATTGATCTGACCGCCAGTTTTTTCCAACACTGAGGCTGGGGTAATTGCCAGATTCCCTGTTGTTGTACATGTCCCTGCAGCTTTAAAATTGCTAATAGTCTTTCGTTTAGGAGGTGATTCCAGAACCTCTATTTCGTCATCCGAAGTCAAGTAAACATACTCCAAATTTCTCTTGGAGTCCATTGGAAGAACGAAACCCCAACTAGAGTTGACAGAATCATCATCAGATTGTTTCTTTGAGTCACTCATGCATGCAGCTTAAAATAATGCAAAAGATATATTTCTAAACACAAGAGAATGTTTTTAATACTCACTTGAGCAACGACAGGGATGCCAAGTTGCCTTATATAGAAGAATGTCTGAGATTGGAGATTAATAAATGTAGTATTTACAACCTCCATCACATTCTACAACTACCTTATTAATTTTATACTACAGTACATATCCCATCAACTTTTGAGTTAGACTGATGGGAAGCATGCACAGTGACAACACAAACAGTAATCTGAGTTTTGTATTCAATACATGAAATTATAAAGTTATATCAAGCAGGTGGTTGGAAAACATTAATGCAAACATATATTATTACCTTAATTCGTACATGGAAACACTTGTCCACTTACATATATAATACCAAAATAACAACCAGTGGACATCTAAAACAAAAATAGGGACATCTAACAATCACCCTGTTTAACATACAAACAAGGACCCGGCCGAAAGCAAACTTAGTTTATGACATTATAGGCAATCTTACACACAACTAATAATGCATACTAGCATTACACAAATCATTACCATTAGATGCTACCATTACTTGAACAAGATCACAATCAGTAAGATTAGTAGCAGCATAAGGCAAAAAATTAGGGAAATGCAAGCGAAGCAACAACATATTTCCACTCCGGTAAGTGTTGGAGTTGGACGGGTGGGTATGGGTATGTCCAAGGGCGGGACTGAGTTGTGCTCAGATGTGGCAGTGGATTTCTCGACATTGATTGATGATTCCTCGTACCGTGGTTCATTGTTTACTGTTTTTCTATTAACACAGTTGGTCGTCGGTCCACCGACCGATACACTTTCATTGTACATTGTTTGGAAATTTGATACCTCATTCAGTCGATGGTATTCATCGTGCCACAAAAACTTCTTTGGATGGTTAAGAGAGGCTGGACATATGTAGTAATATTTTCCAGGTTGAGTTGAATATTGTCCAGCTTGTCGTAAAACCATTAAACCATTTCCACATTCACAATTTGGTGGCTGTAGCGAGTTCATATCAACTGCAAAGTTAAAAGTAGGTTACTTAGCAATATTAAAATATAATAGAGGAACAATAAGTTTTATCCAATCAAGAAAATTATATTTTGCGTGAAAAATAATATGAAAAAAAAAACAACTAGACGGTGGGAATAAATTGCACACAACATATGTTATCATTAAGAACCATCCGATTATCTCCAAATTTTAACTACAAATCTTGGTTCTTGATGCAACTGGGCAACAAATAAAGCTTTCATTAACATGAGAATCAAAGATTCGTCAAAGTGTTAACAAAATATATACTTTACACTGTCACAAATTGTTTGTTTACTGAGAATGGTGTAACACAATATTCCTTAAGCAATATTATGCACTTCTAAATCTTGTAATTTTATGAAAATTTGCTATGAATTTCAAAAATATCAGCGACATTCAAAGAGGAATGCGATTTTCGATTAACCATATTGAACTTGATGAACGCACTGTCTTAACCCAAATCTCATAAAATATTATGTAAAAAAAGAAAAAATGAGAAATCAAACACATTACCTGCAGATTTGAGGAAGTTAATGATAAAGAACGCTGATTTCTTGAATTTGTTTCAGATGAGTCCGAATCTAAAACATTTAAACCTGAAAATGAGGATGAATAAAAAATATGAAGCAGGGGCGGACAAATCTAAATAATACAAACCCTAATTCAAGTTTGCAGATAGAAAAATTAAACTCACCGGCTGTTGTTCTAAAATAAACTTGAGTGATTTTCACGAGAGGAAGGTCATTGTCGATGGTGGTAGGTATGAGATGCAGATGGGGTTGTGGATATGCGTGAATGGTACTGTCAAACTTTTGTGTCCTTTTCTCCCAATTTCGAAGGGTACTTTAGGTAATAGACATTAATTTAATATTATATTATGATTTCAATCCCAACAAATCAAACACAATATAATTTATCTTATCATATAACACATCAATATATTCTCTCTTTTAATCACTAGGATTATACATCATTCTTTCATCTCATCACACGAACCAAGCGGACCAGTGTTTGACTGGTTTTTTAACACACAAAGGATATCTTTTCTCTTAGGCCCGGTAAAATTCCACTGTGCATGCGTGAAAACGGCAGATTCGAATCTTTCTTTCAAGAAGGTATTCTTAGTCCACATTTATACAGTAACAAAGACAACGCCTCTTCTTTCCAATATTAACCTTCACCCGAGAATTTTTTTGGGAATATAGTCAAAATGGTCTCGTAAGTTTGCTCATCTTGTGTTTTGGTTCTGTAAGTATTTAATTTTGGATTTTGGTCCTATAAGTTAATTTATAATTGGTTTTTAGTCCTTTCTTCATAAAGTGTTAACGTGACATCAGAAAATGCTGGCGTAACAGCTAAATATGCTTAAGTGGCATTGAGAAATGATGATCTGTTGTGGCATCAACAATTAAATGTTATGTTTTCAAAATCGGACTGTACCGACTGGTTCAAGCGGTTCCATCCGAAATCGGTCACTGATTTGATTTGAAACACTCCAAAAAATCGTTTTAATGGTTGAACAATCAAAACTGGTTATGAACCGAAAAATTGGTTTTTTGATTTTTTTGAAAAATTAGTTTTTTATTTTAAAACCTTAATTTAATAATTTATTATATATATACATGATTATTTGAATTTTTTTCTACGTTAAAAATATTATTTATTAATATTAGAGTTTATAATTTTTTTTGAATATATTCATATAGTTAATTAGTTATCAAACTACGATAAATATATATATATTTCTATTTATATAAAAAAAATTAGGTTTTTATAATTTAAAATATATTATTAATTATATTATATAAATGATTTTTCAATCCGACTGTTCGGTTAAAACATTTCAACCAGTTGGATCTTTTTTTAAGTTAGATCAGTTTAACCACCGGTCCGGTTATAAATTAAAAAGCATTGCTAAAATGAAAAAAGACTAAAAACCAAAATATAACTAAACATACTTGACCAAAACCCAAAATTAAATACTTACAAGAACAAATCACAAACAAGCAAACTTTTAGGCACCGTTTGGTTCATGTGATGGGATAACTGAAGGATAGATAATTAGAATGATAAAACAATTAAAGATGCGGACAATTAATGTAAGATGACAAAATGTGTGTTGTTTGGTAGCATTTTTAATTGAAGGATAAATTGTATATATTCTAATGAAATGACAAAAATACACTTCTTGTATATTAATTTTCCCAACTTATTATTGTATATATCCCACCTAATGCATATATTTCGAAATTTCATTATATAATGCTCAACTACTCAACTAATTATTATATAAACATCAATTCATGTATATTAATAACATCATTATAGTACATAAAATTTTATTAATTAATTAATTTATAATATTTTTCCATAATAATATTAATTAATAAATAAATAAATAATAATTTTATGGTAAAATAATAACTATAACAAAAAATAATTAATTATTAATAAATTATCTATTTATTATTCTTAATAATAATATTAATTAATTAATAATAATATTGTTAGTATATTATTTATTATCAACATGTTCAATAATAATATTAATTACTGATTAAAATTTTTACTATTAACTATACCATGATGATGATTAATTACAATTATTATTATTAACTATACCACTGAGAAAGTGAACGATATGATTATTATTGAATATGTTGATAATAAATAATAATAATACTAACAATATTATAATTAATAATAAAATATTATTATTAAGAATAATAAATAGATAAATTATTAATAATAAGAATAATAATATTGGTAATATATTTTATAAAAACCAATAGTTAAAATAAATGTAGTAATAGTAAATAATAAGATCAATAATATTAAAGATAAATATATAATGTTTAGTATAAATAGTTTCTTATGATTTAATTCTTATTTTTTCTTATCAAGTAATTTTTTTTCCACTTATGCCGTGTTTGAGAAAGCTTCTTAGAAGCACTTCTCAACTTTTCAGTTAACAAAAATTTGAAATTTTGTGAAATTTTGTTAACAAAAAGCTAAGAAGTGCGTGCTAGAAGCTCTCTCAAACACTACCTTATTATTTATTATTACACGTTATTTTGATTGTTATTATATTTTGTTTATTTATTATTATTAATAATAAATTTGTTTCGTATTATTAAATCATTTCATAGTAATTTATTTTTATTTATGATTACCATTATTTTCACTCTTATTTTTTATTTAATATTGTTTTATTATTTTTTTAATACATAAATATTCGTAATTTTTTTTATTATTAATTTAATTCTTCATATTATTCTTAGTTATATTATTTGAGAAAAAAATTAAAATAAAATAAAATTGTGAACAATTCCGTAGGTGTCCATCTAGTTGATATTTACATATAATAATAATAATTATTATTATAAAAGGGTATAATAGTAATGTTGCAATTTTATCATGGAATGTAGAAGCAATCACACGGGTGAGAAGGGATAATTTAACTTCCAAATAGTGTGTACAGTGCGGGCTCCCTGCGAGCCAGTGGGATAGCTTACGAGAGTCAAAAATTCTACCAAACATTTGATTACGCTAAGATTTTAAACCGAAGATCTCGAGAGATGCTGTGCAAACTCATGAGGTGAGGTAGAGGCGACTGACGCAGGATGAGTGATTAGCCTGCGTGGGAGTAAATTTGATTGTGGGGAAGGAATAATTCTGTCATATGAAATGTGTTGCTAGTTTTAATCCTGAAAATAAAAACCCAACCAAACACAAATAATTTTATTTTCATTATAAAATATCATTTTACTTATCCTTTTTTTTTTTTTTATCTTTTCATTAATAATCTCATCTTAGGTGCCAAGCGGACCCGTGTACTACCAAATTGCGTCATTTAAAATTGTATATATATTGCCTTATTTGGCTTTTAAAAAAAATTTGTATGTATATTGCCTCTTTACTATAAATTTTATATACAATTAAAAAAAATATTATTTCATGAGCAGGTTGAATAAAAAATTCGTGACACTGCTTCATAATTTTTTAGTACTTTGTTGAACATCTCTATAAAATTTATTGTATGCAGTGATTAACTTATATTCTAACAATGATATAGTATATCAATTTTATTGATTTTGTGAATGATGATATTATGTGAGAAAAAATTGATCATGCTTTTCTTTTTTGTATGGTTTGGTTAGCCGAGTGAGGGGTTTTTTAGGGCTTCAGATCTTCTACTCAACTTCACGGAACATTATATGCTACACTAATGAAATAATGACTCTTGTATCACAAATTCTTACTCATTTAGCAAAGAAATTATTTCCTTATTATCTTTTCATAATAAATTAATCTTTTATTTAAAAAAATTTAGAATATTTTAAATTACTTCTTATTTTTTTAACTTAATGGAATATGTATATTTTTTTATAGTAATAAAGATTTTTGTGAGAATATATTAAATTTTAAATATAACTAAACAAACACAAAACAAAAAAAATCGTTTTATAATATTTTCCCATAAATTTGTAAAAAAATTATATGATATGTTTGAAATGTAAAGATTCGATTGTCAATTAACTAAATTAACTCTTTAATGGAAGTACAGAAATATAATAAAAATATACAAAAAAAAATTAAAAAAAAATGGGAACAATGAAACATAGAAGAAGAAAAAAATTAAATAACAAACATTAACCCAATCATCTAGTAATGTTAAATTAATAATATATTAAATAAAATATATCTTCCTCATATATTCAAACATTATTTATCTATATTTTTTTTGTGAATTTCGACTTTGATTTAAATTAAATGATATATTTTTATTTAATCTATTATTAGTTTACAATACATGAAAAAGTAAAAAAATTCCATTTATTACGAAAATATAATAAGGAAAGCATTGGTTTGTTGAATTAGTAAGATTTTTTATTTTTTTTTACAAGAAAATTCGCAATTCTCATTAACTAAATAATGTCAGATTACAAATTTTTTAACCAAGCTGGAAAAATTCTCAATCTCCCAAACAAGCAAGAAAGGGAAAAAAGAAACAAAGCGAGCTAAATTGTGTGCAACACAATTTGTTGTAGGTTTAACATGTATGAGAGCAATAGCTTGAGTTTTTTCCATAAGTTTTCGAATCTGCAAAAGTCGCGCTCCCATATAGTTTAAATTCTCATCATCATCTGTGACTGCTTGCGCAGATGTTAATGAGTCGGAGACAACCAATAGTCTTCGTAGTCCTGGAGCATTCACGAAATTTAAACCTTCGTAGATCACTTGGAGCTTTGTTTGTCTGCTTAATTTGGAAACATGTGGACTCCTGATCTAATTAGTGTAGCATATAATAGTGCATGGATCCCAGGCCGTTTTTTAGTGCCGAGTTTTCAATCCGAGACCTTTTACTCAAATTTTGGACTTTGAATCTAGATAGACTATCAACTATCATGCCTTTCTTTGATACAATTAAATAGTTCGATTACATTATTCGAATTACAAGCATAAAGTATCCATTTTTAAAATAGATAGGAAGATCATTTTAATATTCCACCAAACATAAGTAGGACGTGACAAATAAAATTATTTTAAATATATTTATAATCTATGAAAAAGAAGAGCAACATTTGACTTAGATAAATAATATAATGTAACCCAAATTCCAAACAAAACAATTAAAAATGGGAAGGAAAATTCACTAGGAAAAATATTATCAAGATTTCAACTTATCTATAGCAATTACTCCCTAAATCTTTTATTACTTTTGATTGAATTTCCGACTATTCTCCTCAAGTTATGAATTTTCTTAACACTCTTTAATGTAATATAATATATCGAGTTATATCAAATCTAATATTAATCAATTAGAGCCCGTTTGGATTTTGTAGAGATTTTTTAAAATAAGTACTTTTAAAAGCTACAATTTTTTGCTTTTAAAAAAGCTCTAATTTTGACCTAAAAAAGTGCTTAACCAAACACCTTGTTAACTGAAATCACTAAAAAAAATGTTTTTTTGCCCTGACTTTTGAAACCAAACGGGGCCTTAATATATTCAAATTGTTTGACAAATTAATATTGTATTAAATTAATTTATATAAACCACTATTATGAGTTCCATCTCTCGCTCATTTTTAATCCCATCACTTCCCATGGCATGTATTGTCACATGGAACTATTATTTAATCCTCGCATCGTAATTATATATAGTTTATAAAATCATTTAAAAATGATCAATTTTTGAAAAGCAATTAAGGTAATAAAGCATGCACTCAAGAAATTGAATAAAATAATGACAATTAAATTGTCTGTTCACACAAATGGTCCTTTGATCTCAATAAAAATAAATTTAGTTCGTATCTACGATGCAATTCAAACATAAAATAAAAATAAACTCTCGAAATTGTATAAAAAAAACCTCAACCAATTAAAGTGCCTATTCTTCGAGCGGGCCTTGCTTTTTCTCTTCTTCGATTTCCCCAACTTTCAAAAACAAAACCATATTGTGCATTCCTCGTCCTTTACTCGCAATTCATTTATTCTTTTGCATTGCAACATCGGTGACGCTTTTTTATTTCACTTGGTTCGATTACACTTGTATGCAATCAGAACCTATCACTATAGACAATGCATGTCTTACTTGAGATTTTCATGGTTTGAGTTAAATTTAAAAAGTTGGACCTCGGAACAATAAAATATGTTTTTCAAAACTAAAATTACTCAATTATGAAAACAAATAATTAATGATTTAATGACATTGTTTACTGAATATATACCCAACAAAATGGGGATTTTTTTTAGGAGTACGTCTCTTGTGAAATGATTTCACGGATCTTTATCTGTGAGACGGGTCAATCATGTCTATATTTACAATAAAAAATAATATTTTTGGCATAAAAATAATATTTTTTCATGGATGACCCAAATAGGAGACCAGTCTCACAAAGATTTTCTCATCGGACCATTTTACTTGAGTTTTTGTGTTTTTCTAACCTCGGTCAACTATTTTTTTTTTTAAAAAAAAATGACCTCCTAAAATACACTTGAAGAGATCATTTTCTTAAAAAAAATTAAAAAAAAAGAAAGAAAAGGTTAGGTTTATTTTACAAATCTCCCCAACAAAATGTTGTATATGTATGCATATATTATTTTGTGAAAATCATTATAATGAATTTTTTTTTTAAAAAAAATTACTTGAAATGGTTTTTGTAGGTATTATGAGAGTTGATTTAAAGAAAAGGTATTATGAGAGTTGGAGAGGAGAGAATTTAAATATGCAGCGATAGACTTAGTCGTCTCATATCAGATACCGGTATAGCAACTATAAACACCAATTTTAAACCATTAGAATTCACTTGATCTCTATCAATCAGCCGAATAAAAATGTATACTAAGCATATACTAGAGCATTCACATACGTACAATTTCTTAAGATGTATAAGTTTTTTTGGAGTAAATGTTATGTGTATTTGTAATATTTTGTATGCACGGTTAATCTTCGTACAAAATATCTTCAAATACCCGTTCCATATATTTATAATATTTTGTTACAAAGAGAGAAATTTATTTTGGTATTATTAAAATATGTCTCACATCGTTTTAAAAGAGTTTTTGGGTGTTTTGTATATAGAAATGATAACACTTTTCAATTGAGCTAGTTTTTGAGGTTGAGTTAGGTCCAAATCCAAATTTTAACATGGTATCAAAGCTCAAAAACATCGTTATGTGTTAAAATATGTCTCCCATGAGTTGGATAGAGTTTCTTATTTATAGTGGTGAATTGACATATGTCCCTATGTCGGTTGTATAGAGCTCTTGAGAATTTTTTTTACAGACACAACTCTTTTTCTTTGAGCTCGTTTTTGGAGTTTCCTAAGTGAGAAACTCTACTATTGATATATAAATAAACTAATATACATAATTTAAGTGATGTAAATTTGTTGTCTTGTGATTTCCCATGGTTTTGCAGTTGAGGACCTTTGATATTAGTTACGAGATTCATTTTAAAAAAATTAATAATAATAAAAATAAATATAGGGCCTCTTCTATTAGTTATCCTATTTTTATATTCACAAAATCAAATTTGATTTGATTTTTTTTTAAAAAATTTTAATTTCGAGCAAACCAAATAACCATTGATTTATGGTGTACATTTGGGATTGGAATGCAATTTCTACAGCAAAGCAAAACCCCACAAGGCCAAAACCCTTCGCCAATCGCCCCCGAAGTCGAGAGGATTGGGGACGCAATCGGAGCGCCGCCCTTCAATCCCGTCGCTGTTATTCCTCGAACAGGATCGATCGATCGATTGAAGGCCATAGACAGGTAACGCACGTGGGTTTTATTTTGCCAAATTCCTTCTATTAACTTTCGAATTCACGGCGACAATGCAGGATTTGAAATGGGGACAAAAGTTCTAGAGTGAAATCTTGCTCTCTATCCCTTTAATTTGACCATGTCATTCGTTTTCTATCTGTTTTTTTCATGAAAAAAGATTAAGATTGCTTGTTTGATTCACGTTTTTGTTAAGTTGGGAAATTTTGATAAATTAGCGTTTGGTGAAAATGGAATAGAGATGGCGAATTGGAGGCATCGTGTAAGCTTGTTTCTTGAATATGGTATTGTTCTCTATCAGTCACCTTACCCTTCAAGACACTGCTTTGTTTGGTTGATAGGACTATGATTAATTACGTGTTTATTGATAAATAATTTGATTGTAAATAATAATTAATGAGTGAATCGAACATAGGATGAAGAACTTGTAATCTGACCTTATATCATCAGATGTTCCAAATTGTGCTTTTTAAGGTATAAAGGAGTTGAAAGTGATTGGCTGGTTAGTGCTCTTAGGCCTGAGCTATCTAGATACAGCTTGCAGATAATTTATCATCCGATTGTTAGTCATTGTTAAGACTTAAGAATGCATCGGTAACTGCTTTAAGAAAAATATTAGTACACAGGAGTATTTCTCATTTATCTTTTCAAATACAAGAAGGTTCAAGGATTGTATAACAATTATATTTGTGAAGTCAAGTTTCAAGAAACATGCTCGCATGCTTATGGTTGATGTATTATGAACTATTATGATAGCCCTTGTTCTTGCAGCAGCCATTAAGGCATGGCAATTACTCTCACGAAAGCATTACGAGGGACTTTTATCCCCAAGGAATTGATTCGAGTGGTGGGCACTAGGACTTTTGCCGCTGCTGGAGGTAAAGCCAAGAAAGGTTCAAAAGGTGGTGCCGCATCTAGCGCTCCAAAAGCTTCAACATTGAGCAAAGAAGTAAAGTCCACCACAGTTTTTGGTGCCAACATCCTGAAAGATGGGCAAGATCCTAAAATCTTACCCGATTCCGAGTACCCAGATTGGCTGTGGCACTTGCTGGATAAACGCCCAGCGCTCAGCGAGCTACGAAGGAAGGACCTCGAGACTCTTCCATATGAGGATCTGAAGCTTTTTGTCAAGCTGGACAACCGAGCGAGGATCAAGGAGAACAACTCTATTAAGGCCAAGAACTAGTGGAGACTTTTTGAGAGGAAATTAGTGCTTGTTTTGGACATTGGTTTTCTGTCATAATCAGGTGTATTGATTGATCAGGAAAGAATAATCTTGTATTAATCATGCTTACTTGCGAAAAGAACCTGAATCAATCATGTTTGATAGTTACTTTTATACAAATATTCTCTCATTAAGCCGCGATATATTAAGAATGAGGCTTTGAATGGAGGTTTATTAGACCTTTTTCCCTGAACCTTTCGTTCATTATAGGTAAAATTTATTAAGTTTGGTGAGTGCTTTGGGTTTTATAATTTTTCTGTTGCTTTTCTGTCTTAGCTGCCAAATGATTCGGGTCTGAGCAATTCTTTGGTGCAAAGGTTGACTAAGGTCACAATGCAAATGTGTTTCTTGATCATGAGAAGTGACGCTTAAAATCGACGAGTGACGCACACAAAAAATATGAAAACTAAAGATCCAACTATTCTATCGACAACCTTTTGCGGAGTTGATCATGCTTATTTATTGGATGCAAACACACGAAGAACGAAGTATGAAATGACGAAATAAAACAATATGCGTAGTATATAATGCACGATGCATGAATTAAGCAGAAATGCTTGGAGGATTATTTTGTAGTGATTCTTCCATGCTACTAAGTTCTTCGTTCTGCGTCGAATGTTTTTGGATTCATTCGAATTCTCTCCATGATTCTGCAGTTGGTTTCTTTTTCCAGTCTACTGAGTTCTTCGATCATGCTGGACCTGAATTCAAGACAATTTAAAATCAAAGTTCCCTAACTTAAAATTTAAGAGCAAGATTTCCTTATATTGGTAATTTAATAAACTTGTAAATAAATAATTTGTTGGAATAAAAAATTATACCTTTCAAAACGGAATTTAGAGCTAATATTGGAGATGAATTTTCATATTTAGCGCTGAAATTGTGTTATTATGAAGTTAAATGCAACACTAAAACGATGCACTGAGTTGGAAATCATTTTGGAGTGGTCTTTAGGACTACAATATGACCACATTTTCTGAGTTTACTTCTCGCAAGAGGGGAAGATGGATAAAATGACATATCTTGGTGGCCATTAAAATTCTAACATGAGAGAAAAATAAGATGACAGCGAAAGAAAACACATTTGCATGTAAGAAAATATAAACATGCAAAAACGCAACAACCTTGATCTTATCAGGCGTACCTTTCAGACATGGGCAACATTTGATCATGCTGTCAAAGAAATTAAAATAGGCATATCTCCACGATTTCTTGAGTATCGAAGTACCAATAGTTCCCCAGAATCCGACAATGAAACCCAAAACTATAGTTATGTAGAACTCCTTTAAAAAAGATTGGTTCGTGAAGGAGTCATAATTTTCACCGCCATTGTCAAGTTTTCCATGATGACCGGATGAAGAATAGGGTCCATCCTCTGGGCACCTTTGTAATGGAGGGCCACATAGTCCAATGTTTCCAGCGTATACCGATACATTGAAGCTTTGAAGTTGCGTACTTGATGGAATTTTACCCAAAAAGTTGTTGTTGGACAAGTCTAGAGTATTCAGGAAAGATAGAGTCCCGAGACCGGAAGGAATGTTCCCGGAGAGTTGGTTTCTAGACAGATCAAGGCATTCCAAGGACTCCATCATATGAATTGCTGGATTTATGGTTCCTGTCAAATGGTTTCTCGACAAATTCAAAGAAATTAATCCCTCCATCTGGAAAACCTCTGTGGGGATATTTCCTTCTATTTTGTTGTCTGAGAGATCTATGAGTTTAAGAAGAATAAGTGTATTACTGTACTCAAACTCACGCCCTTTCCATTGAACAAGTACCTTATCCATAGAGAGCCCAGCCGTTACATAGAACCCAATTGTATCAAACACGTCGTTCGCCATTGTGCTACTTTTCTGAATCAAATAAGTGAAATTCTGGAAGCAGTGGAGAGGGATTCTTCCTGATAGATTGTTCCTAGAGAGGTCTAAGACTTGAATTTTTGTAAGATAGCATAATTCCGGAGGGATGCTTCCAAAAAAATTATTTCCCCGAATATTGAGAATCATCAAGTTTCCAAGATTTGTTCCTATCCATGTCGGGATATTTCCACTTAACTTGTTACCTCCAACATCAAGAATTACCAAGAATCGACTATTACTCAAACCAGAGGGCAAATCGCCAGACAAGTTATTGTTGCCCAAGTATAGGGTAAATAATTCAGAGCCCAAAGAATTCGGAATTTTTCCAGAAAAACTATTGTTAGACAAGTCAAGAACGTTCACTGCAATGTTATCCCAACAGTTAGGAAGCTGTCCGGACAATTGGTTGTTTGAGAGATCCAATAAATCCAGCCAATCAAAGTTGGATTTGCACACAAATGAAATTGTTCCAGTAAATTTATTATTGGAGAGAAAGAAAATCTTAGTATCGGGACGAAATGATGGTATTGAACCTGAAAATTCGTTGAAGCTTAAATCTAGAGATGTTAGAGGACCAAATGAAAAATCAGGAAGTACACCACTGAAGTGATTATGAGAGAGATTTAAGAATCCTAATTGTGGAAGAGAATCCCAAAACCTTTCAGGTACTTCACCCGAAATATTTGCAGAGGAGAGATCAACATGAGAAACATTAATTTGAGTATGAACCCGTGCAGGGAAACGAGGTCCCAGGTTACAACAAGCCAGGTTTAGATCATCCAATTGGAAAGGAGGGGTCCAGTCGTGACTCAAGTTCAAGACCAATGTATTGTGAGACAAATCCAAACTTTTTAAGTTTCGGAGATTGGAGAGGTGAGACTCTGAAATTTCGCCTTCTAGTGAATTATAAGAAACTCTCAGAACTTCAAGTTCTGAAAGTTCCCCAATGCTCTCAGGCAGTGAACCTGTAATTCGATTGTGAGAGAGATCTAAAAATTTCAAACTTCTTAGATTCTGAAGCGAATTTGGAATCCCACCATCAAATCTATTGGATGATAGATCAAGATACTCGAGAAAAACAAATTTCTGACCAAATGCATCAGGAACAGGACCATCTAATTGATTACCAAACTTGTACTGATTATGTTAAATAACCAATGGAAGGCCAACGAGGTGAGACTTACTCCGTATAGATAAAGATTAGAAAGAGATGCAGAAGTGGAATTCACATATACATCTACAGAATATGTATCGTTGGGGAAATCACAACTTGATAAAGATAGTTCCTTGAGAGAAGGGATCATCAATATGTTTCGGAACATAATGGTTTCCAAGCTTTGAGTAAAACTTGAATAGCTGAGATCAAGAATAGACAAAGAAGAAAGATTAGACAGCCAATCAAGGTTCTGGATCACCAATCTATTATTATCAAAATCGTAGTAATCAAGCCATAGACCAATCACATGCCCAGTCATGTTGCTACATTCAACACCAGTCCAATTGCAACATTCACTTTTGTTTTCTTCACTTCCCCAAGACGAAAGATTATTATGCGGGTCTATGATTCCTCCCTTGAATTTCAGCAGAGCTTGCTTCTCCTTCTCCATACACTTGATCACTTCTCCATTTCCGCATTTCAATGTGTATATAGAAACAAGAACAAGAAACATATGCAATATTGATTTTGCATTCATTTTTATTACTCTTACCTCTTAAGAATACAAGTGTGCTTCTCAAGGTTCCCTCCAGCAAAGAATTTATAGGATGATCAGATTCTTCAGAAAATCACTTCAATTATTGAAACTAAGAAAATTATAATATGATTTGATAAATCAGTTTGTGGTTAGTCCGCAAACCATCAAAAATCGATATTGGCCATAATATATATTTTGGACAAATATAAAGACTTGACTTTTTTTTTTTTTAAGTACAAATTGCATCGAATATTGAAATTACATCATATTGACAACACTAAAAAGTGAAATTTGTCAGTACAACCGACGGAACTTGAGCATGGACTCGAGACTTGCTTGTCTCGAGCTAAGAAAGTACCTTCTACCTAAATAAATTAGGAAATCTACCCGCAGTTAGCGGGAATCGACGAGGTCTCAGGGCCTCAGTCTTGAATAAAGGCTTGACTTGACTTATTGAAACTGTACTTTTAACACAATAATCCTATTATAAACGATTAAATTCTTTTGTTTTTATTTTCTTGTAAATGAAATAAAAATATTTTTTCCACAAAAATCTTAATTTGAATATGTGGTATAATCTTTTGAATGGGCCAATTATATATGCAATAAGTTTATCCAAAAAAAAAAAAAAACGAGTATAACTCTTGTGAAACCGTTTCAAGGATATAAATTTGTGAGACAGGTCAGTCCATTTAAAATACAAAAACCCGTCACATTAATCGGATATTAAGAATCGTATCAATTTGGGTCACTGATTCTCACTTCCGCTCGTTTAGAGCAAAAAGAACGACAAATCTTCCACGGTTCAATTCTTTTCCTTCGTCTAACGCTATGAATCTTTCTTTCATTTGAATTTTTCTTCAATTTCACGATTAAATCTTCCATGGCACAAGATTTCAGAAAGTCATGAGTTTAGTTTGATCACGATTTCAATTTCTTTTTGTTCATCTAGGACACGGTATCAGCACTCTCATTCTCCCAGCTCTCACTCAAAGATCAAGGTAATTGAACGACTCATCATTTCTGAATTTTTTTTTCGATTTCTAGTTTCATCCCTAATTTTCGTACCAATTTTTTAGTGTTCTTAATTTTCACATTCGGGACTAGAGGGTCTCTCAGATTATCTCCGGTTTCTTCGCCGAGAGTTGAAGGATCGACAAAGCGATAGGTGCATTTGTACAAAGGGTATGCACAAAATATGTTATATATAGATTGTTTTGGTATTCGTTATTTCTGGCAAAAATATCGTTTTTCTGTCAAAATTATTACTTTGCTGACAGATGATTTCTGTTAAGAATTCTATCAAGTGGATTAGGTCAAGTCATAATATAGTCGGATTAAAGTCCGAGTCGATCCCACATAGACTAATATTTAATTATGAGAGTTTAAAAAATTAACTTAAGCTAGACAAAATAAAGGATAAAATTATAAATATAAATTAAATCTAAAGCATTAGATTTCCTGTGAAAAATATTACGTTTTTTATTCAAAAATATTACTTTTATTGTTAAAATTTTATTTCTAGAGTATGCTATCTTGACATAAAAAATATTACATTTTTTGTCAAAACTATTTGTGTTTCTATTAAATGTATTAACTCTTACGTATGCTAGTTAGAAAAAAAGTTATACATCAAATATAAACAAGTATTAGTTTTTTGGTGACAAAAAAGCTTGAAAAAGTATTAGTTTTTACGTGAAAAGTACTAACACATGCATATTTAACGTAAAACTATAAGGATAAATTGCATATATCACCCTTGTAAAATCCCGTGTTAGCTAATAACCCCATATGAAAAATTTTTAAGCTAATAACCCCCTGTGATTCTAGATTTGTAGCATACACGCCTCTTCTGGCTAAAAAATGACGAAAATGCCCTTGAATTTTATGAACTATTTAATTTATCATCTATCAAGTGGATTAGGTCAAGTCATAATATAGTCGGATTAAAGTCCGAGTCGATCCCACATAGACTAATATTTAATTACGAGAGTTTAAAAAATTAACTTAAGCTAGACAAAATAAAGGATAAAATTATAAATCTAAATTAAATCTAAAGCATTAGATTTCCTGTGAAAAATATTACGTTTTTTATTCAAAAGTATTACTTTTATTATTAAAATTTTATTTCTAGAGTATACTATCTTGACATAAAAAGTATTACATTTTTTGTCAAAACTATTTGTGTTTCTATTAAATGTATTAACTCTTACGTATGCTAGTTAGAAAAAAAGTTATACATCAAATATAAACAAGTATTAGTTTTTTTGTGACAAAAAAGCTTGGATAAGTATTAGTTTTTACGTGAAAAGTACTAACACATGCATATTTAACGTAAAACTATAAGGGTAAATTGCATATATTACCCTTGTAAAATTCCGTATTAGCTAATAACCCCCTGTGAAAAATTTTTAAGCTAATAACCCCCTGTGATTCTAGATTTGTAGCATACACGCCACTTCTGGCTAAAAAATGACGAAAATGCCCTTGACTTTTATGAACTATTTAATTTATCATTTATTTTATGTAGGGTTATTTTCGTCATTTTTTAGCTGAAAGGGGTGTGTATGCTACAAATATAGAATCACAGGAGATTATTAGCTTAAAAAATTTTCACAGGGGGTTATCTAACACGGAATTTCACAAGGATGATATATGCAATTTCTCCAAACTATAACTCACAACGTCCAGAACTATACCATTTTGAATTCTTTCCGGCTGTAAAAGATCACCTTTGGTGACCATACTGCTTGAATTGCTGAGGGGGCCTCGATGACCATTCAGGGCCGTTCCTATTTGGAGGCCGAAGAGTCGTCCGACTCAGGCCCATTTTTTTTGGGGCCCATAATTTTGAAAATAAAATTTATTATATAAAAGTGTAAATTGATCCAATATAAATTACTTATTCTTGGGATTTTTTCATTCATATCTCAGGAAATTATTTTTCCTTTGCCTACTACCTAATATAAATTTTTATTATTATTTCTGGGCTTTTTGATAAATTTATTTATGAAGTTTATTATTCTTATGTCTCTTGATAAATTTTTTCAAATATAAATTATTTTTTTCGTGCCCAATATAAACAAAAAAACCTTTTTATTCCCTAAATTTATTATATATTAGTGTAATTGAACCAATATAAAAACATATTTTCTGACTCATAAGGGTTGTTCTGATATTAATGAGCACGATTTATTTTCGGAGTTGACATTTTTGAAGTTCTCAATACCAAGAGAAACAAAATCGACAATGGATGTAGTGAATTACTTGAAAAACAAATTGATGGATATTTCTCAAATACTCACGTTGCTTATTAAATCTTGTTAACTATATTTTTTACAGTTATAAGTGCAAAACAAAATTTCTCAAATTTAAAGCTTTTCAAAACATTTTTTCAATAAACTATGTTATATGAAAAGATTGAATGAATTGGTTATATATGTTATTAATTGAGAACAAAAATTCCTGAACAATTTGATCAATATTATTAGCTCTAAACTGTTAGACGTGTTGTTTTATAGTAATCATTTTGTACAGAATATAAACGCACATTTATGATTTAGAGGCCTCTTTTAAAAGTTAGACTCGGGCCCAAAAATTGTTAGGATCGGCCTGTGACCATTGTCCCTCCTTTTGAATTCTGAGCTGGGATTTTTTTGATCCTTGCTACTGATTTGGGTAGCAGACACTTTAATTTGTTGACTCTTGATTCAATCTCCAAACTCTCTACAAAATCGATGAATTTATCCGCGGAAGTTGTTCTCAACGAGGGATCCACTCGAATTTAATTTCTCTGGCAATGACGTTCCAAGAAGGGATTCTCTTAGATGCATTGAACCTAATGGTGGTGGCAAGACCTTGAGAAGCGGCAGCTGCTCTTTCGGCACTTGTTTTCAATCTACGGATGTGGTTCAGTATTGCCCCACAATTCGATTTTATGACAGAGAGCTTCTCCCTGGTACACAGCCTTGTGTATCTGTCAATTTATTCATTTTGATACGAGTTGTCCATTTACAGAGAGCGAATGTTTCTTTTAATATAAACAAAATTCAATCGTCGTGTATATCTGAGCTAAGGTAGTGGGCATTACGACAGTTACATCGCCCTCCTATTTCTGAGCAAACAACTTTGCTAGTCCCCCAAGTGGACAACCAAGCTCCAATATCTGGTTACACCTGTCTTTGACCTCCATCGATCTCAGCTAGCTGAGCAAGCTAAATAGGTAAACACTCAAGACTCCAGTCTCTAGTATCTTCATCTTAAAAGATAATGCAAATAAAATAGATTTATGTAGTTTCAAAGCACAAAGGTAAAATCATGCATGTCAATATTGGTATTGTGCAAACTAGTTCACGTAA
Source organism: Henckelia pumila (assembly GCF_033568475.1). Taxonomy (NCBI): domain Eukaryota; kingdom Viridiplantae; phylum Streptophyta; class Magnoliopsida; order Lamiales; family Gesneriaceae; genus Henckelia; species Henckelia pumila. Next base: position 223,703,838 of record NC_133123.1, on the reverse strand, counting down.
GAAAGGAAGACTAGGCTATTGGAGGCATTTCAAAAACCAATTACTGTTTCAGCTAGATGTGAGATAGAAGGTAAGTGGGCTTATATATATTTTTTAAAATAATGATGTTCTTGTTTTCGAAAACTCGATCGTACATTACTCGTTTCAAGTCCTTTGATTTTTTCATTTTTCGTTCTGCATTATTCCTCTGTTATGCTATGAGATTCTGAAAATTCACTCTTAGGATTCAAATTAAGAAGTGGTAAGAAATTTTTTGAAAACATGATAAAACATGATAAGGCCCTGGTTTTGTAATGAAAAGTATAGGGTTTTGTCACTTCTCCAACTATCTCTCCATTAGGCAGGATTTTAGTGGACCAAGCGCTTATTTGTTGAGGAGAAACTAATCCAATTCGTAGTTGTTGATGTTTATACCGATCGATCATAGAAGAAAATTTTTGATTCATTTCGACTAAGCTTCCTTCCTATTCATCTGGAAGTTTTTCTCAGATACAAGGAAATGATAGGTTATAATAACCGATTAAGGCCTCATCCCCTTAGATGAGTAACAATTATGAACTGATCAATATACCATACTTAAAGAGATAGAATAACAATGTCATGTATAAGTTTATGCTTCAGTTATGATATGTCTTGCTACCTTGTTTTGAACTCTGTTTGTCTCTTGTCTTGATTCATGTCCCGACATGTTCTGGAACATGTCTTTTTTTGATCTCATATTATGTATATTTTGATGTTATTTGTACGTTTGATCCTCACTTGCTGATTGTTTCCCCAAACACTGACCCATTTACTTCCCTCCCCAGATAAAAAATCAAGAAGAACTTGAAGAGGAAGAGCATAGAGAATAATGGACTGATGAAAAAAGAGATATTTTAGAAGTGCTGCTATTATTTGAGTTCCTTGTCCCTATGATGATAAGTTTTAGCTTCCGCTGAAATATTTGTTTATGATTTTTTTTTACGGGATGTAAGAACAAATTTTATCATGAAATAATATACTAGTTTTTGGTTAAATTCTATACTATGAGGCTTGTTATTTTTGAATGTTATTTGAAAATAACGCCGATGTTGACCAACCCCGATTTTGGCGTGTGACATGTAGGGCTGGGCATCCCTACCAATATGACTCATCTCTAAAGAGATACACGTCTAATATGATCATGCATGTGCATAAGATAGTAAAACATGACACATAAAATGCAATATATAAGTGTATATTATGCCGGGGTTTTCGGTCAGTACTTAGGTACCTCAAAATCCGAACCTCTAGAATCACAAGTGTAGACTCTACAAGCCTTAACTAGACTATTGGATACTCCCTAAAGCTACTAGGGATCCAAAGTGAAACTTGTGTCCGTCATCAGCCCTTTGTTGTCGATACCCTTAACTCCTGGGCACAGCTCCGCTGCGACTTTTGGCACGCCATGCCAACTCCCAGACTCCACCTAGAAGCTAGTAAATGTCCTTAACTAGCCAGAAAAAAGGAAGAAAACTTGTGAATTGGCAATAAAATGAGGATTCAGACCTTTTATTTATAGAGCACGTTCGGACGGTCCGATCCCAGAGTTCGGATCATTCGATCTCCTCCGATCGCCACACATCTAGGGTTCTCAACAAGTGTCTCTGTCAGCACTTTGGATGGTCCGATCTCACACTTTGGATCGTCCGATCTCACTAGGCGATGTCATCCTGATGACCCATCTTGGACACTTGGATTACGTGAGTTCGAATCGTCCGATCCTGGGTTAGGATCATCCGAGCTCGACCCATATATCGAAGTCCCGATTCATTATTTAAATCCCAATTATGCTCTTGATTTGTCTAAGTAAACTTAATTAATTACTATTAGCCATTAAACGCTTAAATTAGGATGCGAGTTACTACAGGAATCGGTATTGTTGGAAGTCAATAATATGTGCACATAATGTTTTTAATTTTTCTGTTTAAAAATTATATTTAAAATGTGATTCTTGATGGACTTATTCTAACGCTGTGTTTACTTTAAGAGATAAGATTGTATAAGGATAGATTAAAATGTGATTAATAATATAATTTGATAGGATATGAAGTGGTTATGAAAAATAAAAATATATTTAGTTTGATGGATTACATTTGGGATTGATTTTTTTTTTTTCCTTTTAACCATGTACATATTTATAATCTCTTTTAAAATTTAGATTAAGAATCATTTGTAAATCTCATTATTAACGGGCTTAAGGATTTATAATGATTTTCAAGGATTAAGGATTTATAATGATTTTTAATTTTGCAACTAAACATAAAATTAGTCAGTATTAATAATGTTATCCCTCATTTAACAAAACAAGTAAACAAGTAAACGCAACCTAAAGGTTACAAAGATTACATAGATTGACAATTCATCAAAGTCAACCTTGACATTCATGAGTGCAAGAGCATATATCAATATATATTTCTATTGATATATTGCATATAATCAGTCATAGATCTAGTCCTAGCGAGATTTGGACGATGAGACATAAACCTGCTACAAGAAGGAGCGACGTATATCTCAAGTGTTAGCCAAGTCTCTCAAGAAAAAGTGGATGCAGAAAATTAAATAAAATTTACCAGATTGGGAGAGATGATCCAACAATAGCATTGATAAATAATTGATCCGAGGAATATGTTCTGGATTCGATTGAGGGCATGGTTGCTAGCCATCATAAAATCATACCCAAAATGAAGTGACGTGAACTGCAAGCGTCATTCCGAATAGTACTTTGATGTGGTGAATTTCACATTGAAAATCACTAAGTTCATTTGGACTGTTGTGGGAGAGGAACGAGTGTAAGATCCTCTCGCGTCGTCAATCATGGAGAGTTTGTGAAAAATAAGAAGGCAAAAGAACATTTTGCTGTTAAGCTGGGATACCATGTTAATTGAGAGTCCATTACATCTAGTTTATTATTACTCATAGAATATCTTGCATATAATATTTCTCGACTAATCAAATAATCATTCGTAGAATATCTTGCATATAATCAGTCATAGAATACAACTATGAGCATCAATATTTCTCTTGACTAATAGAATAAAACGTCCTTATTGGTTCACATAAATTTTATTGTATTATGTGAAGGCAATTCAATTGCTCATATGATTCAACAAGATAATGTAGAGATATATGTAATTTAAATTTCAAGAAAATCTAACAATAATTGTAGTAACATTTACCCGTTTTACGTGATTAAATAAGCTAAGAATGATTAAAGTGCTAAAACGTGAGTAAGGAGTTTTTAGAGGACAAACCCAAGTGGAAAAATGACTTCAGGATTTTTGGAAATGGTCCGTGGGACAATTTGGATTTAGGCAGTTTGGAAGCACCGAACCTTAGTCATAGGGAGTTCGTTGGATCCGAACTGATTGGATGGATCGTGTAGCAGTTTGGAAGCATACGATGGGTTCGAACCTTCCGAACATGAGATGGGACCTTCCGAAGTGTGTTAAGCCATGCAGAATCAAGGTGTCAGTTTGGACCATGAGATGTGTAGACATGTGGAACTTCATGCAGATTGGAAAATCCGAAGTACAGATCGAGCATCCGATCAGTGACATCCCGAGATGTGGCAAAAATGCGAGTTCGGACCTTCCGAACTCCGTCTATAAATAGGTCGTGGATTTCTCATAGTTGGTGTGTGTTTTAAGTAGAGGTGTCAAAACGGGCCAATGGGACGGGCCGGCCCACAACCCGTCATAATCCACCATTAGACGGGGCGGGGCGGGGCGGGCCACATTTTAGGCGGGTTGGAAAAACACCAACCCAACCCACCTATTTTAGGTGGCGGGATGGGCCAATCCGACGAGCTCACATGTAAATTGGCGGGTTTTGGCGGGCCAACCCGCAACCCACCACAACCCACCATTAGGTGGGGCGGTGCGGGCCGGCCCACCTTTTAGGCGGGTTGGGAAATTTCCAACCCAACCCATCAATTTTATATGACAGGATGGGCCAACCCAATGGGCCTATCCCATTTTGACACCTCTAGTTTTAAGATGAAATTGTGTGTTCAGTTTATATTCTCAGTGTTATACTCATATTATCGAGGGTCGGGTACTAGAGATGAGCTACGGGGCTTGTAGCGGAGCTGTGCATCGATATCAGAGGAGTGAAGATGGATGCATGTATATTCCAAGATCCCTAGTAGTAGTAGTAGTAGTAGTAGTAGTAGGAATATCTATTAGCTTAGTTAAGACTTTTAAATCACTAATAATGTTATGGTTTTGTCTTGGCTCGTAGTGAAGGACTATAGACAATGATGACATAGACCAATAGTAGAGGTATATAAGTACTGACTGAGATTGCTAACAAGTATGCATGTTTATTTGTTGAAATTATGTGCTATGATACATATTTTATTACTTTTTCATATTATGCTGCATGTGCATAGATCACGTTGAGACAATATTTTTTGAGATAGTCTTTTCATGTGGGGTTGCTCAGCCCTTCTTTTTGTGGACATATAGACATGGAGAGTCACGGTGGCTGATGGGTCGAGATGGCTTTGGTGTTATAGGATATTTTAGGTCTACGTCTGGATTGGATTAAGTGAGTTAACCTGCGGATTCAACCACAGATGGTTCTACTCACTTATTGGCGCCTAATCTGAGCAAGATTGATCTTGTATACCCAATTGCCAATAATTTTTATGCATCATGTCAGTCTGTATACTTGTAGTTACATACTGAGCGTTAGCGCTCATGTCTATTTTTTAACCATAGACACCCTATTCGACAGGGAAGTTACAAGTTTCACAGGAGTTGGACTTGTGCGTAGTTGGTGACCAGGGCTTGGATAAATTGTTGATAAAATAGTTTAAGGTTTTACTTTCCCTTGATTTGGTTGTATAATCGATTGGTTTGGGTTTTCTGTTGTTTACCAGTTGTATTATTCCAGGTTAAATTTTGTTCAAGTTTTCGCATTATTTCTGATTGGGATTAATTGCCTAATTAAGTTTTTGGCCAGTAGGTGATCCGAGTCAGGTCACTACATTTATGGTATCATAGCATGCATGTTATTTTGAGACTTACTATGGCTTCATGGGATTAATATGGGTTATCTTTGTAGAGATGATAGAATAAGATGACTTTAGTAGCCATGAAGTGATCGATATTGGATGGAGGAGGAACCTCGACATCCTTTTAGAAACCGTCATCGCCACAAGGATGATCGTCGTAGGTTTGTTCTGCATAGGTTCATTTGGATTGGGCCAAAGAATTTTATTGGATAATTTAAGTTTTGGTGTTTCTCGAATAAAGGCAAAATTGGACAATAAACTAAACTTGATTTAGCTACCCGAACAAGAACTGGATGACTTAGTTCATGTATTCAACTGATAACCTAAATTGGACAAGTCAACCTTAATTAGTAAACTAATACAAAAGATAAACTGGTATATTACTCAACTGGACAAGCCACTAAAATGGACGTGGTAACTCAAATAGACAAGAAAGTCAACTGATATGAACAAAGCTAAACTGGAATTTGAGCAAAACTAATCAGTTTACTAGACTAAAAATTCTATAATCAAACTTCAAGATATCAGTCAAGAAGCTCTCATAACATTCCCAAAGCTTAAGAGCAGTCAAACAAGATCTTTTGGATAAGCTTTTCCGTGCATTGCCATACTCAGAAATGTGCAGGCGTACTACAAAGTATGTATGTCATTGTTAACGTTGAGAAAAGACAAATACAACGACTATTTTTTTAAGCTCGTGAGATTTGAAGTTTATAACTGTTGAAGATCAGCTATAAATAGAGGTCCAAGATCAGCCGAGGAAGCTCTGACTCTTGCATTTACTCTAGAATTTTTTTCAGAATAGTCAAACGATCAAGCCAACTGAAGAATCCAAGCACACGCTACAAGTCATATCAGATCTAGTGAAGGATCAAATCGTGCTAAGTTTTGTATTACAATATCTTTTGTAAAAGATTAATCAAAGTGTTGTAAACACATTATTGTAAGTCAGTCGAGCACTGAACATTTGAGTTGTAACTAAATTAGTCGAAGACTATATTTGAGTAGTTGATGCTAGTAGTTTCAATTAGGCAATTGTATAATTCCTACACTGAATCAAGGTGTTGCAAGTTGTTGCAATACTCAAAGTCTTCTAGTAAAATCCTTTCTAAGTGTAAAAATGGGTGCCATAAGAGCAGTTGAGTCTCCAAACATCCAGAAAAAATCTCTTGTTTTATTTTATTTCTGTCAATCTATCTTTCAAGTGTTGTTATTTGCCAGTTAGCCTTTACCGTACATATTTGTTGGTTGATTAACATTTATAGTCAAGGCAAGAGAATTCAGTTGCCAACACAACTAAATTTTTTTAGTGAAGAAGAGATATACTTAAAAATAGAAAAAAGTGTGTATTTACCCCTCTCTACATACACTCCCGATTCTAACAAGTGGTATCAGAGCGGGATGAGTCTTCTCGTTTTGAAAACATTTTAAATGACTTCATATGGTGAGATTGCCAAGAAATTCTGATACAATACACTTGACCACTGCACGTTCGAGAAAATAAAGACATATCCTACTGCTAATAACATTTGGCAGAAGCTAATCCAGCTAGGCAAAGAGGATGAACAAATTAACCAAAGCAGAAACTGATCGATTGAATCGAATGAGAAATCCTGCTGCTCAGAAATCCTATTAAACTAAAAAATTGAAGATAAAGAAAATTATCAAACCGAACAAACTAGAAGTCAATGAATGAACTGATTGAAGAACCTTGTTGCTCATAAAGTTCTTCAAGCACCAGTGATAAAGATGAAACAAAATGCCATACAACCAAAGATAATCAGTCTTCTACCAGTACACAGGTATTTGACTTTAGCTCAAGTAACTTTACACGAGATGAACTGATAAGCGCTTTACATGAAATGACTGATGAGTACCAAAGACTATTTTATCATTCGAATAAGCTAAAGAAAATCAAAATGACCTGCCAGACAACTCGATCAAGCCTAGATGGGAACAATCAGTTGATAAAATCAATCTTGAGGCAGAGATAGCTAAACTTAAGGCTGAGATGATAAGATACAAGTTGAAAGTCAGATATTAAAATCAAAAAACATGGGGATAACTAACTAATCAGTACTTTGAATAAGTCCTTGGTCTTGTTAATTGAGATGCAGAAGTTGCAAAAACCAGCTGGAGACAAGAATGATCTCGGTTTTAGCAACAAAAGATTTCACTACAGAAACTAGTACTCGCCTGAAACTGAATACATACAATGTGTTACGCCTTAAACGCATATAAATCTCGATTGTGAGATTAATGTTTTCAATGCATTAACAAGGCCCTTTTGTTTATGTTTTGATGATTAACAAATCTAGGTTAAAATGTTACTAATGTTTACAATGAGCTTATTACAGAGTTAAAATATTCAAAGCTCAATTTCGTACAAGTTTATTCAAGATCAGAAACAAATTTCAAAGACTTATACTACTATGAGTTCGGAAGTTTCGATTGGAGTTCGGAACCTCCGATCCGGAACGAAAGGATCTTCGGAAGCTAAGGGACGATCGGACGTTCCGATCATGGTTCGGAAGCTCCGATCTATTTTCAAGGATTTTTATATTGTTCGGAAACAAAATGGAAACTACGAAGTGACTAGATCGGAAGCAGCGATCATAGATCGGAAGTTCCGATCTGCTACGGTGGCCTGATAATCTTGTCCGGAAGACTTTTACCCGACAACATATTTAATGCGCCAATCGGAAGCTCCGAAGTTGGATCGGAAGTTCCGATCCTGTACAACCACGTGACTCAGAATTTAAATTTCGGAAGCTCCGATGCTGGGAACGAAAGTTCCGATCGATGCCGAATTTTCAACTATAAATAGAGGCATTCCGAGACCATTTCAAGCATCCCAACATCTTCAAGTCTCTCAATCCTCTTAAGCATTATTTGAGCTATTTGTTGAGCAATTTGTAGCCCTTTTGAGCTTTCAAAATATATTCATATATCGAGTTGTATCCGGGGTTGTGAAAATCGTTGGTGTAAACACTTGAGTGTGAAACCAAGTGTTGTGTGATTGTTGAGGCTATCCTTGAAGCCCTTAAGGCCAAGTGTTGAGTTGTATTGGCGCGGTGATCGTGTCAAGTTGTAAGGCTATCCTTGGAGCCATCAAAGCCAAGTCGTTCGAAGTGCTAGTGGATCCTTGGTTAATCGATCTTAACCAAGAAGGGGAGACGTAGACGATTTATCGTCGAACTTCCATAAACATCTCTTATCCCTTTTACAGCTTTATTTACATTACGCATTTATTTACTGCACTTATTATTAATTGCTTTAAGTCTTCCGCTTGCGTATTTGCATAATCGCTTTAAATTGCTAAAGTTGCCAATAGAACCTAAATCCCCCCCCCCCCCCCCCATTAGGTTCTAACAAGTGGTATCAAAGCCACCTTTTTCAAAATATTTTTAAAAAGATTCTTATGGCAAATCTAGCGAGCGACTATGCTCAAGGGCAATCAACAAATCGTCATCCTCTTTTCAATGGCATAAACTACGGATACTGGAAAAACCGAATGTACCTATATATCCAATCCCTAGATTATGACCTTTGGAAGGTTACTGTGAAAGGTCCCTACATACCTACTAAAGAGGTTGAGGGTGTCAAAATTCCTAAGGGAATGGACAACTTTTCTAAGAAGGATATGAAACTTATATCTCAAAATGCTAAAGCCATGAATATTCTTCATTGTTCCTTAGATATGAACGAGTACAACCGGATCTCAATGTGCTCATCCACTAAAGAGATATGGGACAAGTTGGAGATATGCCATGAAGGGACTAATCAAGTCAAAGAAACGAAGATCGATCTACTCCAGCTCAAATATGAAACATTCGAGATGGAATCAAATGAAGATGTATATACTATGTTCTAAAGGCTTACTCAAATTATCAATGAGCTAGCCCAACTCGGGAAACAATATCCAACCAAACAAGTATGGAAGAGAGCTCTACGCGCCTTACCCAAGGAGTGGGATGCCAAGAGGACGGCTATCATAAAATCCAACAAAGGCGACATCGCTTCCTATGACCTTGATCAACTTCATGGGACTCTAAAAACCCATGAGTTGAAACTGTCAACAAGGAAGGAAATAAAGAAAGAAGATATCAAGGCAAAAGGGATTGCTTTATCTAGCCAATCTAAAGAAGATGAAGATGATGATATGACACTCTTTGCAAGAAAATTTAAAAGATTTATGCGAGGAAACAACTTCAAAAAGAAGACGGACAAAGAAGTTACCTGCTACAACTGTCAACAACAAGGCCACTATGCAAATGAGTGTCCTCTCAATAAGAAAGTTGACAAGAGAAAGAAGAAAGCACTCAAAGCCACTTGGAGTGATAGCAACGATGATGAGGAGGAAGCAAACATCTGCCTCATGGCTAAAAGTGATGACATCATCTCCGACGACGATGACGAGGTACCTTCCTATGACGAACTACTACATGCATATAAACAAATGTTTGATATGGCTAAGTCACTTAGAAAGGAAAATAAAAACCTTAAAAATAAATTAGAAACTAAGGGACATGAAAATGTAAGATTAAAGGATAACATAGCCCACTTAGAAAAATCTTTTAATAAGTTCAATGTCAGTAGTAATAAATTGAATAATCTACTTAGCATGCAGAAATGTAGTTTTGATAAGGGTAGAATAGGGTACGGTAAGAAACCAATAGACTTTACTAGTCTAATCGCTAAAGCAAAAATGAGATCACCCCCTATATGCTCTTATTGTTGTAAAATTGGTCATGCTAGATATAAATGTAGATCCTTAAGATTTCAATATGATCAAAAGAGTTATATGAAATGGAGGCATAAGAGTACTTAACAACTCATCAGTTGGCATTATGAGATCATGATCTAAGGGAGTTCATCATAGACCGGTTTAAACTGCCTTGACTTGCGACTGGTCTTCCTGATGAACGTTGCTCTGTCCAAGAAAATAGGTTTTTAAAGAGGCCATAGCCCTACCTACTACTGGGATCGCTCGGCGATGATGTTGCTATGAGAGACTGAACTCTTAGAAGTCTATTTTATATCTCACTTTTCTAACATTGTGGACCCAAAAGAACTAAAGGGTACCAAAACCAATTTTTGCAGGGAAATAGGAAAACTGTTCTCCCTAGCATATGGTACCTAGACAGTGGATGTTCTAGACATATGACGGGAAACAAAGAGCTACTTCAATCCATCAAACAAAAAGAGAAGGGATCTGTCACCTTTGGAGACAACAGCAAAGGAGTTATCGAAGGAATCGGCTCAATAGGTATATCTGAATCCTGCTTGATTGATGATGTACTCCTAGTGAAAGGACTTAAGCATAATCTACTAAGCATAATTCAATTATGCGATAGAGATTATGAAGTCAAATTCACTCCCCAACACTGCACTATATCACTCACATCTGACAAATCCATAAATTTCAAAGGATATAGAAGTGAAAATGTATACAAGGTTTCTTTAAACAATTTATCTTTATCAAATATTAAAAGCCTTGTATCCTTGAATGTTGATGACAATATTCTTTGGCATAGACGACTAGGTCATGTTGGTCCTAGTACCATAGAAAAACTTTTTAAACTTGATTTAGTTGTTGGTATGCCAAAACTCAATTTAAAATTAGATTCTGTTTGTGATGCATGTCAACTTGGCAAACATACAAGAGAATCTTTTAAAAGCAAAAATTTTATATCTACTTCTATGCCCCTTGAACTTCTCCACCTAGATCTATGTGGTTCCTCGAGGAATGCTAGCCTAGGAGGAAAGCTTTATGCATTTGTCATTGTGGATGATTTCTCACGTTACAAGTGGACATTGTTTTTAGCCCACAAAAATGATGCCTTTTATTATTTTAAAACTTTTGTCAAACGGATTGAGAATGAGAAAAATCTTTCTATAAAACAGATCCGTAGTGACCACGGAACTGAATTTCAAAATGAGAGTTTTACAATTTTTTGTGAAGAGAAAGACATCGGTTACAATTTTTCTTGTCCTAGGACTCCTCAACAAAACGGGGTCGTTGAGAGGAAAAATAGGACACTTGTGGAGATTGCGAGGACCATGATATGTGAGCATTCTCTACCAAAATATTTTTGGGCTGAAGCAATGAACACTGCTTGTTACATCATTAATCGTGTATCAATAAGGCCAATTCTCAAGAAAACTCCATATAAATTATGGAGAGGGAGAAAGCCTAACATTTCTTACTTTCGAGCTTTCGGTTCCAAATGCTACATACATAATAACGGTAAGGACAACCTTGACAAATTTGATGCCAAATCCGACAAAGGTATTTTTCTTGGTTATTCTACCTCAAGTAAAGCTTTTAGAGTTTTTAATAAACACACTTTACTTGTTGAAGAATCAATGCATGTAATATTTGATGAATCTATGTCTATAGTTCCTCGTAATACTAACGATGATGTAGAATTACTCGAAGAAGAGATGGCCTCATCAAGCTTAAATGATATAGATGTTTCTGTTGAGGAAACACCACTTCCGAAGGATTGGACGCTTCACAAAGATCATCCTATAGATCTTATTATTGGAAGTCCTTCGAAGGGTGTAACCACTCGTTCTTCTCTTAATAATATTTGCAATCATCTTGTTTTTGTTTCACATGTTGAACCTAAGTGCATTGATGATGCTTTATTAGATGATTCTTGGATTATTTCTATGCAAGATGAATTGAATGAGTTTAAACGCAATGATGTTTGGTATCTTGTTCCTAGGCCGCATGATAGATCTATTATTGGAACTAAATGGGTGTTTAGGAATAAACTTGATGAGCATGACACTATCACTAGAAATAAAGCTAGGCTTGTAGCTAAAGGATATAGTCAAGAAGAAGGCATTGATTATGATGAGACATATGCGCCTGTTACTAGACTAGAATCCATTTGCATGCTACTTGCTTTTGCTTGCTCTAAAAATTTTAAGTTATTTCAAATGGATGTTAAGAGTGCTTTCCTGAATGGTGAATTGAAAGAAGAAGTTTATATTTAATAACCTGATGGCTTTGTTGATGCTTTATTGCCAGATCATGTGTATAGATTAAACAAAGCTTTATATGGATTGAAACAAGCTCCTAGAGCTTGGTATGATAAATTGTCTACTTTCTTGCTTTCAAATGGTTTTTCAAGAGGAAAGATCGACATTACTTTATTCACCAAGAATGTCAAAAATGATCTTTTGATTATGCAAATTTATGTTGATGATATAATTTTTGGTTCTACTAATGAAACTCTTTGTCAAGAATTCTCTAAGTTGATGCAGGAACACTTCGAGATGAGTATGATGGGGGAACTTAACTATTTCCTCGGATTGCAAATCAAACAATGCAAGGATAGGTTCTTTGTGAACCAAAGCAAATACATCAAGGAGATTCTAAAGAAGTTTAGAATGGAGAACACAAAATCATCATCCACACCGATGAGCACAGCAATCAGACTCGACAAGGATGAAAATGGTAAAACTGTAGATCAATCTTCCTTTCGTAGTATGATTGGCTCCTTATTATATGCTACTGCTAGTAGACCGAACATTATGTTTAGTGTTTGATTGTGTGCACAATTTCAATCATGTTCAAAGGAATCACATTTGTTTGCCTTAAAACGCATTTTCAAATATATTTCAAATACTCCAAATCTCGGCTTGTGGTATTCAAAAAATTCTTTCTTTGATTTAAAAGCTTACTATGATGCCGACTTTGGTGGATATAAGGTGGACCGAAAAAGCACTAGTGGAACCTATTTCTTTTTAGGAAACTGTTTAGTTTCTTGGTTTTTCAAAAAGCAAAACTGTGTTGCGTTGTCAACAACCGAAGCCGAATATATGGCTGCCGGTAGTAGTTGTGCGCAAATTCTTTGGATGAAGCATCAATTGCTCGACTATGGCGTTTTTTTTTTCAAAAATCCCTATTTTTTGTGATAACACTAGCGCCATTTGTCTTACAAAGAATCCAATTCAACATTCGCGCACCAAACATATTGACATTCGTCATCATTTTATTCGTGACCACATCGAACGAAATGAAGTTGAACTTCAATATGTTGACACGTTAAATCAAATTGCCGATATTTTTACAAAACCACTAGATGAAAATACTTTTATTCATTTGCGTGGTGAACTTGGCATGATTGAGTTGTAATCGCTTGTAGACATAAGTTAAAATTAATGTCATATTAAGGGGAAGCTTAATATTAAAAAAATTCGAGCAAATTAATGTTGGAGAATACAAATTAATTGTATTTTTCAATACTAAAAAGCTCACATTTTTATATGGCTTATATGTTTAAGAATTAATTTGCAAAATTTAAAATTAAAGAGTCAAAAATTACAATTTTTACCTCAGGTGAATCGGAACCACCGATTCTGGATCGGAACCACCGATTCCGGATCGGAAACACCGATTGAGGATCAAAACTTCCGATCCCAATCCCGCCATTTCCTATTCTACGCGGTAATTTTCCCTCCAAGACATAGATCGGAACCTCCGATCACAAATCGGAACTTCCGATCCATATCTTATCCGGCTTTTTGAATTATTTTCACCGCCTTAAAATTAATTACCGCTTCAGGATCGGAACGTCCGAAGAACGTTCGGAGCTTCCGATCGACACGTGTCTTGATTTAAGTCGACCGCACGATCGGAACGTCCGATCGCAGATCAGAGCTTCCGATCGATTCCGTCCCTATAAATATCAAATCGCTCATTCTGATTTTTCCCACCTAAAAATAATCTTCTTTTCTCCCTTTAATCCGATCCAAACCCCTCTAAATGGCATCCAAATGCCATCGTGCTACAAGCCAAGCCCAATCCCATGATCCGACCCCGCCTGCCATCTCTAGGCCTATTCCCGAAGACTATCAGGACCGTTCTATTCATCCTGGTCGTATCTTAGATTCCGCCTATTTAGCCCAGTCTCATCTCCTCCTGTTGGACCTTATCAAGGCTCAACAGTGGGAATCTTTCTTTCTTCCATCTATCCCTGACTCCATCTACATTTCTCTCATTCACGAGTTCTATGCCAATCTTGAACTCGAATTAGGTCATGGTGATATCACCATTGCCATGATTGTTCAAGGCAGACATATTCGTTTTTCTTCTGCTGATTTGTCCTCCTGGTTTGATCTTCCCAGGAATGGACCCGGTGAATACTTCTCGCAAAACTGGCCTCAAAATGATCCTACTTTTGATCGCGATTTGTTACTTTCTACCATTCTTGGTCGTCTAGCTACTGCTGCTGATGATCGTATCCACCTCAAGAGTCTTTGTCCTGATTTTCAAATCATTCAAAAACTCATTACCACTTCTATCATTCCTCGCAGTGGAGACCTCTCCACTTGCAAACATTTAGATTTATACATTCTATTTCATATCATTTCATCTCGACCTTTTAACCTTCCGCGCTTTGTTATGCAGACTATGCATCACACGGCAAAGATGGTGAAATAGGTTTTTTTTCCTTATGCCCGGTTTATCAACCGGATTTTGAGTCGTTTCGATGTTGCATTTGAGGGGATACCTTCTATTGAAATCCCACCAAGTCACATCTTTAACCATCAGTCTATCACCAGGATGGATTTATCCTGGAATCCTGTGTACTCTCGATGAGTTGAAGATCGAGGAAGAGTATTTCTAGATTTTCACCTATTTCTGCCTTTCATTTACCATATTCCTCTCTTCCCCACTCTATTCAAATCAAAGGTTTTCCGACTGGTCCTCCTAACTCTGATATTCCATCATCTTCCGATTTTGAGGCCTTTGCGGCAAACCTTGAAGATGTTCCTTTCCAAACTCCTGAGGTCCCTGCAACCCCAGCAAACCAATTCCCTAGCGACCGTCTATTCGAGACACTTCATTGTATGGAGACGAGCATGCACACTCACTTTTCCGAGTTGACTGCTAGAGTTGCTTCTTTGGAGACCCGATTTGATGAGTTCACCTCTCGCTATCCTCCGCCGACTCGCGATGATGACTCTTAGATTTTTATTTTCCATTTTAAGTTGTATTTGGTCTTATGTAAAATTTAAATTCTATTGGAATAAAATAGTTTATATTCATTCTCTTTTATTCACTTATTATTACTTTTTGCTTATCACAAAAAGGGGGAGAATTAATTGGTTTAACAGTTAAATTGAGTAAAAACTATTTATTTGTTAAAAACTTTGTTGCTTATTTCAGGGGGAGTTTTTACATGCAATTTAAATACTTATATGCTTTTTACTGTCTATTTTTACTTTTTATTTTTAACCAAGTTTTGTGATCATCAAAAAGGGGAGATTGTTACGCCTTAAACACATATAAATATCGATTGTGAGATTAATGTTTTTAATGCATTAACAAGGCCCTTTTGTTTATGTTTTGATGATTAACAAATCTAGGTTAAAATGTTACTAATGTTTACAATGAGCTTATTACAGAGTTAAAATATTCAAAGCTCAATTTCGTACAAGTTTATTCAAGATCAGAAACAAATTTCAAAGACTTATACTACTACGAGTTCGGAAGTTCCGATTGGAGTTCGGAACCTCCGATCCGGAACGGAAGGATCTTTGGAAGCTAAGGGACGATCGGACGTTCCGATCATGGTTTGGAAGCTCCGATCTATTTTCAAGGATTTTTATATTGTTCAAAAACAGAACGGAAGCTACGAAGTGACTAGATCGGAAGCAGCGATCATAGATCGGAAGTTCCGATCTGCTACGGCGACCTGATAATCTTGTCCGGAAGACTTTTGCCCGACAACATATTTAATGCGCCGATCGAAAGCTCCGAAGTTGGATCGGAAGTTCCGATCCTGTACAACCGCGTGACTCAGAATTCAAATTTCGTAAGTTCCGATGCTGGGAACGGAAGTTTCGATCGATGCCGAATTTTCAACTATAAATAGAGGCATTCCGAGAGCATTTCAAGCATCCCAACATCTTCAAGTCTCTCAATCCTCTTAAGCATTATTTGAGCTATTTGTTGAGCAATTTGTAGCCCCTTTGAGCTTTCAAAATATATTCATATATCGAGTTGTATCCGGGGTTGTGAAAATCATTGGTGTAAACACTTGAGTGTGAAACCAAGTGTTGCGTGATTGTTGAGGCTATCCTTGGAGCCTTTAAGGTCAAGTGTTGATTTGTATCGGCGCGGTGATCGTGTCAAGTTGTAAGGCTATCCTTGAAGCCATCAAAGCCAAGTCGTTCAAAGTGCTAGTGGATCCTTGGTTAATCGATCTTAACCAAGAAGGAGAGACGTAGACGATTTATCGTCGAACTTCCATAAACATCTCTTATCCCTTTTACTGATTTATTTACATTACATATTTATTTACTGCACTTATTATTAATTGCTTTAAGTCTTCCGTTTGCGTATTTGCATAATCGCTTTAAATTGCTAAAGTTGCCAATAGAACCTAAATCCCCCCCCCCCCCCCATTAGGTTCTAACACAAAGGTCAATATATACAATTTGTCAAATCCAGTTTGGGATATAAACATGGAGGTTATGACCTCAAAATTGAGAAACCAGTAGAAGTTCTGAGTCAGGGGAGAAAATTTGGTATTGGATATGTGGCAGAGAGCTCTAATGCGAAGAAAAATTGGAAGCCTAGGAAGTCCATAGATCTATGCATAACTCGATGAATGACAAGCATAATCAGTGCTACAACTCCAAGCATGTTCAGAAAAGATACAAGCAACTTGATGATATGGGAAAGGTGAAAAAACATTTTTATTGTCATGGATATCACACACTTCACCGACAAGTTTTTGCACATGCATAAACCTGGTAGAACACACACAATGATCAATCAATCAAGTTGATCAAAGTCTGAGTTCGTAAAGAACTATTCCAACATGGACCCACATAGGTATGGGTATCAAAAAATTTTTTTTTATTTGAATACACAAGTGATATGAACTATTTTTCGGCACCTCTGCACGGGCAGTTCTGCCCCAAAAATATTTTTATGTCGTTTATGAATCCTAAATTCATGTTTATAATATTTTTAGTTGTTTTAAGTATTTTTAAGAGTTGCTATGCAAAAATTTTCAAGTTACAGTGCCAAGAACGAAAAGAACGACCCATGTGGATCAGTTTAGTTATGTAATGCATTATATGTGATAGTCGTGTTTGTGTTGCATATTTTAATATCACTTTGTTATTGTTTTGCATGCATTTATTTGTTTTATTTAAGTATTTTGTTCGTCTTTCATATATCGTGTCTTCATAACATGCTCCCGATTTTATTGTGTAGGAGGTAACAATTTGGCTGGAAGATGAAGTCAGAGATTCAACCGCTCGATCTGCGAAGTTCAACCGATCGAGTGGGTGTCATGGAACAAGGAGGAATTGAAAACAGATATTTGTCCGCTCGATATGTCAAACTCAACCGATCGAGCGGCATGAAGAGAAAATGCAGGAGTTGAAACAGACAAATTCTCGCTCGATTTGCTGAACTCTACCGATCGAGCGAGCTGCGCAGTTCGGAAAAAAATTTTTAATTTAGGAAACTCTATTTTTAAGGACTCTAGTATTATATTAGGTCTTTATTCCATTTTTCAGCATTTATTATTAGACTTGAAGGGTTGGTGAACAACAAATATTCATTTGCGGCTAGGTTTTATTTCAACTTTTCTTAGATTTCTTCTTTTTTTTTAATTTTTTATTTGTCTTAAATGTAAATTACTTTGCTCTATTTTTAATACGTTTAAAGTGATTTTAAAATTTGAGATTTTGGAGTTTTTGGTAGTCAATAATTTCATTATTTTTTAAAATCAAGAATAATGAATTTTCGGCTTTTCTTAACATCAAAATTGACTCAGTACGTGATTGATAATTTTTCATTTAGTCACGTGACTTTTATTTATTAATCTTTCGTTTTTTTTTTGTTTTGTATTATAATTAATTTTATTTTTTATTGACTTTTTGATTGATGATCTTATTTTGCTTGCAAGTTGCAATATTTTTTTCTGAATGAAAATGTAATCATTGGCTTACCAAAAAAAAACTCACATCCACTTATGTCTCCAAAATCATATATATATATATATATATATATATATATATATATAATTTATGCATTGTAATACTTTATGTATACTTATTTGAATTAATGTTTTAGCATGTTATTTTTAGGAACGAATTGTGTTTTAAATGCGTTATTATTTTGAGATTGTATATTTTATAATTTCAAGTTGCATGTAAGAAGAAGTTCAGATGTTCCTGTATACATTAGTATCATTTTGTTCAACGAGATTTTAAACAAGTTTTGAGTAATGTGATTTTTGACTCGTCGATTGAGCTTAATTTTATGTGTGATATTTTATACCTACGATCATAACGCATCATTTAGAAAATCAAAAAATTATTACGCATTTAATATTTTCATATGCATCAATCAAATATACGAGACATCACGATATTTATTTTTTTATTTATTGTATTTACTATTGAAAGTTATTTATAAACATATGATAATTATTTTTATTATTGTGTATACTGACACGACCCCTCCTAATACAGCATCATGGATCCGCCCCTGGAGGATGATAAGCAGAATTCATGCATAATTTGGTACTCGTGCATATTATATTGTTCCACACATTGTGTGCAACTGATGCATATCTTTCACATTTGTGAATTTTTTGTTGGCTTTTTCATTTTGTACGTGACCATTTCACCGGTCTTCTGGATCAATCAAATCTAATCTAATCTAATCTAATCTAATATATCTTAAAAAGTGTGAGTTTAATTGTTAAATGTCCACTTTGTCCTGTGTGAACATTAAAATGGTGAGAGTTTAGGTGTGAGTTTAATAATATATCTTAAAAAGTGTGAGTTTAATTGTTAAATGTCCACTTTGTCCTGTGTGAACATTAAAATGGTGAGAGTTTAGGTGTGAGTTTAATAATATATCTTAAAAAGTGTGAGTTTAATTGTTAAATGTCCACTTTGTCATGTGTGAACATTAAAATGGTGAGAGTTTAGGTGTGAGTTTAATAACATTAAAATGATGAGAGTTTAATTGTGAGACTTCCTCTTAAATCTCTTCCTATTAATTTATTGTCATGTTAGATAAATTTTTATCCTACACATATTTTTTGCCTCTCATTGTTCAATTAAATTTTTTTTCATGCTCTCTTTGATTTATTGTGTAAATATAAAATAAATTGTGTTTTTAAGTTCAATGTATAAATAATTTTGTTTATTATCCAAATTGTCTTAATGTTTAAATTATTATCTTAAATTGATGTTTGTATTCATATTCGTGAGTTTTTATTTATCTATTAAATTTTTTCATTTTATTTTCACTAAATTAAAAAATTGTTTGTTCGATTTTAATCGTATTTAATGGAGATAGAATGCAAAATTATAAATTTGGTTGTCATCATTTGAAATTTAATTAATTAGATAAAAAATAGTGATAGCATAAACATAATTAAAATAATGATGACAATGTTATCAATTTTTTTATTTTAAAAAATGATATCATATACAAAAATACATGAAATATTAAAATTTAATATTTACAATATAATATATCGAATTTTTATTTAATAATATTTAGGTAACTATATTATTTTTTTATTAAAATTTTAATTACGTATAATAACTTACCGATAATAGTAACAAGGTTATAAATAATTTTCTTAAATAAAACAACAAATAAATTAAATTTATCAAATCATATATCTATTTTAATGTAATACTATTATAAAAGTATGAGTTTGAATTGTGATTTTACATTATTATCTCTCAATTTGGTACATGAAAAAATTTGTATCCAAATTTATATATAAAAGTTATTATAAATTAAAAATCCACACAAAATTAATTAATTTATGTATATAATAATTATTAGTAATACTAATAACTTTATTATGTGTCGAAGGAGAAGGTTGAAAATTTATTTAATATTATATTTGGTTCATTTACAAGAAAAATGTATGTCTAAACATGAAAAAACTTTAAAGAACCAAACAACAAATCACACAAGGTTTTTTTTTAATTTGACAAATTAACACCTAAAAACAATGATGTATTGTTAGTTACGGTGGAAAAAAAATGAAAAAATCCAGTGATTCTTAATAAAACACAAAAGAAAAAAGGGGGGGATTGAGGGAAGAAAACCCAAAAAGTGAACTTAAATAAATAAAAAAAAGTATATTACAATAACTCAAATAAATAAAGCAATAATATCACAATAAAAATACACGTAAGTGTCAAAGAGACTAAATAACATCAAATTCGATAATGACAAAGAAACATGAAAATAAGAGACGCTGATAGGATTGGTGAATTTAATCGAAAATAAAGTAGAAAAAATAAAAATAAAAGATACAAAATGAATGATGTTAGAAAATTGAACAAGAAAATGATTGAAAAAATCACGGTTGTTTAAAATAGTTGAATAGGAGATGAAAAAAATTGCGTATAACTTCATTTGTAAATTTTGTAACCATTCATAGTGCATTCAAGTTCGATATCCACGTGCAACTGTTACTAGTATAAGAAAAAATATAAATATATTATTCTCTTGTTTGACTTAGTCAATTTTATAATGTTTCAACGGTCACTGTGTAAGTCGATTGAATTGGAGAGTGGGCACACAATAATTGTTATCTTCTTTCTACCCTCTCGAACGAAGACACCCCCCTTAGTGTTTCTCCTCCGAAAATACATAATTCTTGAATCTTGCCGAGTACATTTCGTCCATGTTTAACCTTTCAACATTATGAGCTAAATGGTACCCAAAGAGTATATTTGTTCTTGCTTTAATTTGAGAATTTCAATAAACGGATCGTGATTGGCATTAAAATTCTAATGTGAGAGCAAAATATAATGGCGGCAAATAGAACACTTATACTGAAAGAAACTAAAGCAAGGAATATACCTCCACGTGTGAAGATAAACTACCTTAACCTTCTCATGTATACAGCTGCTTTCAGACACAAGTTATCTATGATCCTGTCAAAGAAATTAAAATAGACGTATCTCCACGATTCTTGAGTATCAGTGGACCAATAACTACCCAGAATCCAACAATGAAACCAAAGACTATAGTTATGTAAAATTCTTTCAAGAAAGATTGGTTTGTGAAGGCATCATCACTCTCATCCTCGCTGCACATATTGGGGTCATCCTCAGGACATCTTGGTAGAGGGGAGCCACAGAGTTCAATATTTCCACCATATCTTGATGCATTGAAACCTTGAAGTTGTGTGCTGGATGGAATTTTACCTGAAAAGAAGTTGTTTGACAAGTCCAGAAAAGCCAAGAAATGTAAAGTACCAAGGCCTATAGGAATCTCCCCAAAGAGTTGGTTTTGAGATAGATCAAGACTTTCCAAGGATTCCATTCGACCAATTTCAGGATCTATGCTTCCTCTGATATGGTTTCTCGACAGATTCAAAGAAACTAATCCCTCCATCTGGAAAACCTCCTTGGGAATATTTCCCTCTATTTTGTTGCTTGAAAGATCTATGAAAGTAAGAAGATAAAGTGTTTTACTGTACTCAAACTCCTGACCTTTCCATTGAACCACTATCTTATCCACCGTGATGTGAAACAACGGGTAGGAATAACCTGTTCCCAATTCACTGAATGGTGTTACACTATTCTTCTTAACGAAAGCAGTGAAATTTTTCAAGCAATGGAGAGGGATTCTTCCTGAAAGATTGTTTTTAGAGAGGTCTATGATTTGAATTTGTCTAAGATAACATATTTCTGGAGGGATATTTCCAAAAAAATTTTTTTCCCGAATACTGAAAATCACCAATCTCACAAGATTTGTACCTATCCATGCCGGGATATTTCCTGTTAACTTGTTACCACCAACATCAAGAACCGATAACGATTGGCAAGTACTCAGACTGTAAGGCAATTCACCTAACAAGTTATTGTTGCCCAGGTGCAAAATTTCGAATACATTTCCCAAAAAGTTTGGAATTTCGCCGGAAAAATTATTGTTAGACAAGTCGAGAACGTCCAACAACATGTTCTCCCAACAGTTAGGAATATGTCCGAACAACTGGTTGTTTGAGAGATCTAGCAAACTCAAGTCTTCAAAGTTGGATTTGCACAGGAATGAAATTGTACCAAAAAATTTATTATTAGAGAGATACAAACCCGTAGTATTGGAATGAATTGGTGGTATGAGACCTGAAAATTCATTAAAACTCAAATCTATATAAGGATGACCAAATAATTTTGATGATAAATCAGGAAGTCTACCACCAATCTGGTTATGAGAAAGATTCAAGAATTCTAAACTAGGAAGAGAATCCCAAAACCATTCAGGTAACTCATCTGAAATATTAGCACAAGAGAGATCAAGCTGAGAAATTTTACTTTGAGTTAGAACCCATGTCGGGAAACGAGGTCCCATCTTGCAAGAAGCTAGCATCAAGAATTCCAATTGGAAAGGAGGATACCAGACAGTGGTAAAGTTCAATACTAATGAATTGGAGGTTAAATCCAAAGTTTTTAGGTCGTGGAGTTTGGAGAGGTGAGATTCAAATATTGTTCCTTCTAACGAATTAAAAGAAGCCCTCAAAACTCTAAGTTTGGAAGCTTGCCAAAAACTTTCAGGCACCGAACCCGTAATTCGGTTATAAGACAGATCTAAAATCTCCAACTGCACCATGGTTCCCACGAAATCAGGAAGGGATTCGGTCAATTTATTCCATGATAGATCTAGCACTTTCAAGTTTTTTAAATTCCAAAGTGATTTTGGGATTCCACCTTCAAATCCGTTGTTTGATAGATCTAGATTTTCGAGAAAAACAAGTTTTTGACCAAACTCATCAGGAATGGAACCATCCAAGTCATTGAAAGATAGATCCAAACTAAACAAACTTGTAGTGATACTAAATAACCAATTATGAAAGTTGGATGAAGTAAGACTCGTTGCAGATAGATCAAGAACAAAGAGAGATGCAAAAGTAGAATTCACATAGATATCTACAAAAGAAGATGTATCGTTGGGGAACGTACACCCTTGTAAATATAGTTCCTTCAAAGAGTTGATAATCAATATTTTTTTTAAGACAATGGTCCTCAAACCATCAGTAAAGCTCGAACCACCAAAATCAAGATGGGACAAAGAAGAAAGATTAGAGAGCCAATCCAGGTTCCGAATCATCAACCCATAATTGTTTCCTAGGTCCAAAGTC
This sequence comes from Henckelia pumila, assembly GCF_033568475.1. Lineage (NCBI taxonomy): Eukaryota > Viridiplantae > Streptophyta > Magnoliopsida > Lamiales > Gesneriaceae > Henckelia > Henckelia pumila. The sequence continues at coordinate 223,680,630 of NC_133123.1, read as the reverse complement.
CTCAAGTTGGTAAGATTTCCTAGCTGAACAGGAACTTTCCCAATTAAAGAACAATAACTAAGATTGAGATACATCAACTTATCCAAGGAGCCAATGAATCCCGGGATTTCGTTCTGAGAATAATCATTTGTACTGAGGTCCAAACTGATCAAATGACTCAAGTCAACCAGAGAATCACTAAGATTACCTCTCAATGTATGCCATTGGCCAAGAGTTTCATGATTAAGATGGAGACTAGTCACATGCCCTGTGATGTTGCTACAACCGACCCCTCTCCATTTGCAACATTCTCTTTTGCTTTCTTCGCTTCCCCACGACCAAAGAACATCGTATTCATCCTCAACTCCTTGCTTGAATTTGAGAAGAGCTTGTCTATCTGTCTCTTTACACATAATCACTTGTGCAGTACTCCCACTCCCACCTTTCAAAGTAGATGATATAGTAACAAGAACAAGAAAGACAGACAATATTAATCTGGTGTTGGGTTTTTCATAATCCATTTCTGCTATCAAATTTTATTTCAAATACTTAATTTGACTCCTAAATTTTGTTCAGATTGGCAGAGATTTGAAGGCAAAATTAATTGGCTGTCCAATTCAATTAGTTCGCGGTTGCATTTAACAAGCGTTGGATTTTGTTGACTATATATAGTGTTTTCCCATCTCACTAGTTTCAACTGTTGGAATTCTTTAATATGTTGTGTTTTGGAATAATTTAATATGTTGTGTTTTATAGCAATCTGAGTTAACCATTTTCATAAAACAAAAACGATTACGGAGTAGTTTCAATGAAGACTTATTCTGCAATCGTGCTTGCACGGGCCAAAACCCGAAGAGTGATAGTAGAACTCAAAATGACCATCGAAATAGATTGTTGGAAACCAAGGTAATCTCCTAATTTTGTGTAAAAATCACAAACTTTTTGCATAGATTAACATGAAAAAAACAAGAAAAATAGTAAATGCAAAATAAAACAAAAATCATTTTAGAAAAACAAAGATGAGGGGCGATAAAAGACTATGTTGTACTAAAGGTTGATAATTAAACTCACTTACACCCTAAGGACTAAGAGCAAATTGGTGATAAATCCCCAAACCCAAACTTGACTTTGCCCTAGCTCCCTACCCATAAAATTCTTTGCAATAGCTCCCTAGGACCCCAAAATTTGAATATTTAATTGTTTAATTCTTGTACTAGATTTATGCTTTGCTAAAATCTGAAGATTTTATGCTTATTCATGGTACAAAGAATTATCCATAAAAATGGTATCTAAGCCTAAGGTTAATTATTCAGACATAATATTATTCGTTAATTCATGCTTTTCTTTGTTGAGGAAAAGATTTTTTTTTTTAAGATGACTTCAAACGAAGGTTTGAATCAAGAGGATTTTATTCATATGAAATTCTATAAACAAGTTAATATATTCACAATAGATTACTTACAACAGGTTGTGATTAATGCTTTTAATTTTGAAGAGATAAAAGAAAAAATGATTTCTAACTCTTAATTTTTAGAGAGTACCCCAGATTCATCTAAACTCTCCGGAGATCTTAGAGAAATTCAAAAGACGGTACAATATTACAGCAATCAGCTTTATGAAATACCTCGAAAAATTGAATAAATCCTTAAGAAACAAGAAGAAATTCTTGAAAACCTAAAGGATCTTCAAAATAAAATCATAAATCTAGAACACACTTCGGGTTCTAGAAAAGAAAATACAGGAGGAAGGTTACCACTCTCATTTGGTACCGAACCTTTGTTACATCAGAAAGGTAAAAACAAAATGGTCCAAGAACCTTTAACCAATGATGAAATGATGATTAATCTTATAAAAGCAGTATCAGAGAAAAACACTATCTGATGACTACTTTAGAAAGATTAAATCTCGAGGATCTACAAGATCTTGTGGATTCTTTTGCGAATATTAAAGTAGTAGATCTAAAAATAAATTTCCCTGAGGGTGAACAACCCATAGGGAATCTCCCAAGATATGTGGTTAAAACAGAAGAACCTCATAGTGAGTTCCAGGTTCGAGAAAATTCACATCCAGCAGGAACCAGATCAAGAAGGAGTAAAATCCCTCTCCATCAAACTTCTTACGGAAAAACTGTTTTAGATCCAATACATCCTTACGGGGTTATGTTAAACCTTGATGTTTTGGACTTCAAAAACAGAGAAGATCTTATAGATGATTGGACGTCAGCTATGTGAATAGCAGCAGAAACATTAGATCTCAATAAAGAAGGATTCATTAAACTTCTAGAAATGAGTTTAATGAGATCTGTTAAGATCGCATGGGAGATGACTATGCCAAAAACTAAGGAATCAATCTTAGCAAGAGAATCCCTCAGCGAGATTGGAGAAAGAATGGTCACCCTATTTAAAGCACATTTCATAGGGATTGACTACTTCAATAATCAAGATACAGAGAAAAAGAGAAGATATACTCAAGCTCTTTATAGCCTCGAGTTACATGATATCTGCTTAGTTGATGAATACATTATGTTATTCACTAAATACAAATGGAATTCGGGAGTCGAGGAAAATATACTTATTCAGCTATTTTTTGCAAAAATGCCAAGTCCCTAGAGAGAAATGCTGATTAAAGAATATGTTACAGGCAATATTGATGCATTGGCAAGACGTGCCTCCTTTTTGAAAGAAAAATTAGCAAAATGGTGTCATATGACAGCATTACAGAAGAACTACAAGAAAATAAGGGGTATAGATAAGCGTACACCTTTGTGTTGTAAAGAAAATGATCTTCCAACGATCATTGAAAACAGATCACAGGGATTTAAAAGGAAGAAATTCAGAAATAATCCTTATAATAAAAGAATGAAAAGTTCTTGGAAACCAAGAACATTTTGGTCCAAACAAAAGGACAGATCCTATAGATCAGATAGAAAAAGTGGACCTACAAGAACATTCCCAGCAATAGGCTCATCACAAAGCAGGGGAAGAACACCATCAAGAAGAACTTTCAGAAGAACTCATACAAGAGCAAGTGAAAGTTTCAAGGATTGCAACTGCTGGACATGTGGAGTAAGAGGACATATATCTACAAATTGTCCAAAAAACGAGAAAAAAGGAGTTAAACTCTTTGAAGCAACACCAGATATGGATGATGCGGTCTTTTTTCAAGATCTAGTCCAAGTATATCAATTTGAGGATATCCCTTCAGATGAAAGCATATACGAAGAAGAGATATTGTTTAGTCGAGAAGTTTCTGAGAATGAATCAGAATCAGAATCAGAGTAAAGAGGAAGTGTTTCGCCATGAAACACATGAAAGTTTGGCTGGGTTCTTTAGCCAAACCACGATATCTCATAATATGGTCCAAAGGATTATGAGAGAAAATACAACATTACAGAAGTACCAAGGATTTTTGGCAGGACAAGTTGAAAGAGTCTTAGGAAACCTAGGGCTAAGACAAAGAAGACATAATTTGATTTATAAGGTATCCAGAAGGAAAATGGCGATCCCTATGGAATTAACCAGTAATCAAATTGAAATGCAGTTAATTCCCTTTGAAGAAATTCGAGAAGAATTACAGAAATTAAAAGCAGAAGTAGCAAAAACAATGTCTTGATTCATATTGGAGCAATCCAGATTATGATCAAGGCTACTTTTAAAGAGGGAATAGATTCACCCATAGATATCGTAGTATGCGATAAAAGAATGGGAAATATACAAGATGCGGTTCTAGGAACTATCTCGGAAAATTTATGTGCAGGAAAAATTGTGGGAGTTATTTATCCAAGAATAGCCTACAATTTAGCTGATAGAGATTTTAGTCGAGCCTTGACTTTGCATTAAAACTTCAAGGAAAAAAGACTAATGAAGGAAGGTAATAGACCATATTCTATTACGTATCAAATTTCTTATGCTCTTTCTAATACTCACCATTCTGAATTATTTATTAGAAATGAGTTCATTGAAATTCCAGAAATATTTGGGAAAGTTTCTCAAGCAATATACCCAGAAAGAATCGAGTTTCCTTTAATTCAGGAAACAGACATTCAAATTCAAGACAGACCGATTCTATACAGAGACCTTAAAATAGAACCCCGAAGGTTATCTTTCCAAGGAGACAGAATGACAAGCAGGAGATGGGACAAATCTTCTATTCAAGAAATTCCACCGGAAGAAACAGAGTTTTCTATAATAGGAAAACTTAGATCTCCAGAAGGATGAAAATAAGTGAAAATAGTATTCGAAATTACAAGTCATCTGAACTTGTTCCCTTGTAACTCGATTTACTATTTGGAACAACAGGAAAAAGGAACTTACCAAGGAAGATAAATATTGGAGAATTGGAAGTTCAAATATTTGGAATTCCAGGAAAAGAAATGGATCAAATCATTCTTGGTCTAGAATTCCTGGAGGACCATAAACCATGGAAATGCCTTGAAAAAGAAACAGAGTTCATGGCAAAAGAAAAGACTTGGAGGATTCAATAAGAATTCTACTAAATGAAAAACCAAGAGAATTGGATAAGGGACAATCCCTTAATCAAATTCGAGAACTCAGTTCACAGACAGAGGAAGAAGCAACAGTTGAAATTAGTAAGTCATGAACATGATTTACTAGAACGCATTGAAGAAGTAGAAAGGAGTAACCATACTCTACCTTCTGAGGCCTTAGGGAAACTAAAGGTAAATAGTCTTAATCGGATTACTGAGTTACAACACAGTCTTTTAAAAATGGCGAGACCATTTAGTAATCCCTTTAAAAAATGACAACAAGTCCTTTCTCCATATACATTCTGATAGGGATGTTATATGAACAATATAAGGCTGAGTATTTTGCAGCTTATATTGACTTGGGAGCAGGAATTTGTACAGCAAAAAGAGGAGTCTTCCCTGAAGAATGTGAAGAGGAATTGCCAAAAATTGCTGGACGAGATTTTTCTCGAAGAATTTTAATTCTTTGCAAAGGAATAAAACAAGCAGAGATCCTTATGGGAGGTGCAGGTCAAACACCTTGGTACAAGGTAAAAACACCACCAATCTATTTCCATGATACAGGAGCTGATATCCTGTTAGGAAATAACTTCTTACAAATGTTTAAGTACACACAAGACAATGAGTCAAGAAGACTTATGTTCACTACAATTTGTGATCATAAAATTATCGTTCAAAGACTCAAGGTTGCTTTTTATGGACAATTGCCGATAACATTTCGCAGCCAGCGTGGTGATAAATGACATTTTTTCACCCAAAAATGAAAGATCCAAGAAGGTTTGGAGAAACCATGTTGAAAATAACAACAGAACAAGAACTTCAAACAGAGGATATGGAGCTTCTCAAGGTAACTCTAAATCACAGAGATATAGAGTTAGAAAATAAAATATCCCTTGAAGATGTCAAAAGGAGGCTCAAATAAAGTTACAACGAGCATCCTTTGGCATGGTGGGATAGAAATCAACTCAAAGCTAGTCTTACTCTAAAGGAAGGCAAAGAGTATGAATTCGTTAGATATAAGTCTATCCCGATGAACATAACAGATCAAAGGGATATGAGAATGATTATCAAGGAACATTTGGACCTTGGTTTAATCAAAGAAGGAGTTTCACCATATAGCAGCCCAGGTTTTCTGGTTAAAAATTATGGTGAAATAAAAAGAGGAAAACCCAGGCTAGTTATTAACTACCAAGGTATTAATAAAATCCTGGAGTTTGATGGGTACTTGATACCAAGTAGAGAACACTTAATTAGCTGTGTACGAAATGCTAAAGTATTCTCAAAATTTGATTGTAAGTCTGGATTTTACCAGATTTGAATGGAAGAAGGAAGTAAGAAATTCACAGCCTTCTCTACTCCACAAGGACACTATATTTGGGAAGTTATGCCTATGTGATTAGATAATGCACCCCACATATTTCAAAGGAAGATGGATAACCTTTTTAAAGATTAATTTAACTTTATGTTTGTTTATATTGATGATATTCTTATAGCATCAAAAAATATAGACGAACATGTTAAACACTTAGAGATTTTCTCTAAAATTTGTAAACAAGAAGGACTGGTTTTATCTGAAAAGAAAGCAGTCATAGCAACAAGGAAAATTGAATTCCTCGGTATTGAGATTGATGAAACTGGAATAATTCTACAACCCCATATTGTGGAAAAGGTAAAGAATTTTCCAAATAAACTCAAAGATGTAAAACAACTCCAGAGTTTTCTTGGAGTAGTTAATTTTGCAGGGATGTTCATTAAAAATCTAGCAATGTACAGAAAGGTATTCAGTCCTTTGTTAAAAAAGGATGTTAGGTTTATATGGACCGATGACCATACTAAAGGGGTAAATCAATTAAAAGATATATGTAAGAATCTCCCAAAAATGGTTATACCCTTAGATGAAGATGATCTGGTATTATTTACGGATGCCAGTGACGATTGATGGGCAGCAGTCCTTACCAAGATCACTCCAGATGGGAAAATACCATGCAGATACTGTAGTGGTCTTTTTTCAGAATCTGAGGCCATTAGATGACATATCAACAAGAAGAAATTTTATGCAGTTAAAAGGGCTTTTGAAAAATGGCCATTATTTTTACTTGCTAAAAAATTCACTCTGAAGGTTGATAACACCCAGTTAAAAGCTTTTCTAAAAAATAAGATTGAATCTAAACCTGAGAAAGCTAGGTTATTAAGATGGCAAACATTATGTCAAAATTATATTTTTGATATTGTTATTATTAAATCTCGTGAAAATATTCTTGCAGATTTCTTAACAAGAGATGGAAGGCAGTGACGTGGATTCCATCATGAAAATGCAGAGGCATCTCAGGGAACACCTTGGGTTGCTTCAAAACGAGTTCAACCAGTTAGCCATTAATGCTGAAATGGTCGACAGGTTACAACAAGCTGATCAGATCAAAGTATCTAATCGAATTATAGGATGTATGCAAGCTCAAACACAACTATGAGCTGCTATTCAAGGGCCAATTGTGAAGGCTATAGAAAAACCATTGGTTTCTCATAAACAAGATATGCTAAAACCATTGGTTTTACAAGGAAAAGAAATACAACCACCGGTTGTGAAACAAGATGTTGAGGAATCCAAAACTCAAGAAACAAGTGCTAATCTATCATCAGCCTTTGATGATCTGGATGAAGCAACAATTGATGAGGATAACTCATCAAGTCAACCCTCCGCCTCTGGGGTAAAAGAGGAAGAGATCAATCTTAGGCCCAACACTGACAAGGGCAAATCTAAGATTGATACTAATCCATCTATTATTTCTTCATTCCAGGTTTATCAACAAAGGTGGGAGAAATTGAATACAATGAGTGAAATCAACCCGAACACTTGCAGGGTTAATGTTGCAGGAATATATCCAAGGGTTTGGCTAAAAAAATAATGTCAATCCTAAAGATGTAAAATTCTGGTATGAATTTGGGGCTTTGGCCTCAGTTTATACAACGTCACCAAGCTTCCCGGAGATATCACAGTTACCAAAATGGATCCAGGAAGCAGTCCAAGAAATATGGGCAAATAATGATTATTTGTCCAGAGAAGATGTGCTTGAGTTATACTTTTTTAGTGCAGCTCCAGAACCAACAGTGAAAGGATCACACGAACCCTTTGATTTCATCAAGCTGAGGAGACCTGATATAAACATTCATAAATTTATCAATGATCCTAAAACTGAAGAAATACTCTTGGTGTCCACTTTCGGGGAAAATGAGATCTCAACCAAAAGGGCATGGGGTATTTGGGTCTGTCTTACTGAGATGGATAAAGTCAAGTTTCCATTCAAATTTTATCAGAATTCTGTGAATGGATCGTTCCTGTTGAACACAATGACAGGAAAAACTACAGCATTTGCGGAAGAACTCTTCGAAAAGAAGAGAAACCTTTTGTGGAACAGCAAGCTGCCGGGGAGTAAAAAAACTCGCCGAAATATTTGTAACATGGCTCATATTGGACGATGGTAAGAGAATATCTGCCCAAAATGTCCAAATCAGAAGGAGCCAGAATTTGGAAAAACCTTTAGACCCCGAACGGATCGAAAGGATTTTTTCGAGACAAGCAAAGGTGAACAAGGACCACCGAAGATGCTTTTTTTCACAGGGGCCTACTTCAAAAACAAAAGATGCTCCGACAACAATAAAGCAGGCATGTGAGGAGAATGAAACCAAAAGAAAGTGGCAGGCATGTGATTCCTCACTAGTAAAAGATGTCATCAATAATGACATAAAAAATTCCAGACAGCTGCCTCCTCCACTAGTAAAAGATGTCATCAATAATGGCATAAAGAAATACAAGACAGCTGTGAGATTTTCTGAAATTTCTCGGTGAAACGAGTGAAACTACAGCTATAAATACAGGCATTTGAGGAAGCTGAAGATATCGATCATTCCCTTTAGTTTTCCTACAAATAAATTGTTGTAATATTTCTCTTTCTATTGTATTAAGTTTTCTTTTATGTATTTCAAGAACAAGGCTACTATGAGTAGCTAAACAAGTTGTCTTCTCCTCTTCAAAGGAGTTGATTTATGTAATAATATTATGTCTGAATAAATTTTCTAAATCTCTCGTTCTTCATGTTCATATTTTATAATTAAATTTATATACCATACGCCTTAAGGTAAAAAACGAATTAAGACTGTGCTGGGTGTCGTTGAAGGAGCTTGTGCATAAACCATCTGTTGCGACTGCGTGATTGGGGTGTGAGGAGCACTTCGTAAAACTTGGAAGGTATGACCCGACGACATTATCGTCAAAGAGGTATTTAAATTCAATTTATCTTACAGAAGTATGTTGGACCCTTAATCCGGAGTATATCGGCTGAAAACCTTGCGTAACTGATAGTCTTGCATGGCCGGGACTGATTCGATAGGTATAACAAACTCACGTACAAAGGATAAATTTTATTTAATTTTTAATTCAAAAATGGGGACGACTAGGGAGTGAAAATATAAATATGCTTTGAATGATAAGTTTTTAATCCAATCAGTGAATTTTGGTTTTGTTGGATTAACAAATCATTATTCCTAGTCCTAGACACTTATTCTTATTACTTTTCTTTATTTTATGTATATTAAAAACATATGTTCCAATAATATTTTGGGGATAGTACCAGTCCATGCACTCCTTACTTACTTATTATTCTTATTATTATTTTTATTACTATTTTGATTTCTTATCATTATCAATATTCCAAAACATCTTTTAAAAAAAAACAAGAAAATTCCAAAACACAACATATTAAAGAATTCCAACAGTTGAAACTAATGAGATGAGAAAGCACTATATATAGTCAACAAAATCCAACGCTTGTTAAATGCAACCGCGAACTAATTGAATTGGACAGCCAATTAATTTTGCCTTCAAATCTCTGCCAATCTGAACAAAATTTAGGAGTCAAATTAAGTATTTGAAATAAAATTTGATAGCAGAAATGGATTATGAAAAACCCAACACCAGATTAATATTGTCTGTCTTTCTTGTTCTTGTTACTATATCATCTACTTTGAAAGGTGGGAGTGGGAGTACTGCACAAGTGATTATGTGTAAAGAGACAGATAGACAAGCTCTTCTCAAATTCAAGCAAGGAGTTGAGGATGAATACGATGTTCTTTGGTCGTGGGGAAGCGAAGAAAGCAAAAGAGAATGTTGCAAATGGAGAGGGGTCAGTTGTAGCAACATCACAGGGCATGTGACTAGTCTCCATCTTAATCATGAAACTCTTGGCCAATGGCATACATTGAGAGGTAATCTTAGTGATTCTCTGGTTGACTTGAGTCATTTGATCAGTTTGGACCTCAGTACAAATGATTAGTCTCAGAACGAAATCCCAGGATTCATTGGCTCCTTGGATAAGTTGATGTATCTCAATCTTAGTTATTGTTCTTTGATTGGGAAAGTTCCTGTTCAGCTAGGAAATCTTACCAACTTGAGGACTTTGGACCTAGGAAACAATTATGGGTTGATGATTCGGAACCTGGATTGGCTCTCTAATCTTTCTTCTTTGTCCCATCTTGATTTTGGTGGTTCGAGCTTTACTGATGGTTTGAGGACCATTGTCTTAAAAAAAATATTGATTATCAACTCTTTGAAGGAACTATATTTACAAGGGTGTACGTTCCCCAACGATACATCTTCTTTTGTAGATATCTATGTGAATTCTACTTTTGCATCTCTCTTTGTTCTTGATCTATCTGCAACGAGTCTTACTTCATCCAACTTTCATAATTGGTTATTTAGTATCACTACAAGTTTGTTTAGTTTGGATCTATCTTTCAATGACTTGGATGGTTCCATTCCTGATGAGTTTGGTCAAAAACTTGTTTTTCTCGAAAATCTAGATCTATCAAACAACGGATTTGAAGGTGGAATCCCAAAATCACTTTGGAATTTAAAAAACTTGAAAGTGCTAGATCTATCATGGAATAAATTGACCGAATCCCTTCCTGATTTCGTGGGAACCATGGTGCAGTTGGAGATTTTAGACCTGTCTTATAACCGAATTACGGGTTCGGTGCCTGAAAGTTTTTCACAAATCACATCAATTATCCCAAAATTACGGGTGGCAAGTACTCAGACTGTAAGGCAATTCACACAACTTGTGATTTTTACACAAAATTATTTTCTTGGATTGCTATGTCACTTCACCCAACCTTTGGGGATCCATAGGCTCATAATCGTAAGTGAAAAGGTCATCGGACCCGGTATCCCGAATTCCAGTCCCGTGTTTTTCACAAATCACATCAATTATCCCAAAATTATTTTTCTTCACATGCCATTAACTTAACATAAAAATATATGCATGAATCATGAATTAAAAATATCAGTTTTTCTTAAAATTTTTCCCGTAAATATATATTTAATAGATGTATATGTATATTTTGATATAATATTATTTTTATATAAAAAAATAGTTCGAGTTGCTAACCCTAAAAGAAAGCCCTGAAACTAATTCTGGCCCAATAACAAAATAATTCACTAAAGCCCAATTAAAATTAACTTAACTTCTAATATTATCCTAAGCCCAAGTATTTATTTAAGCCCACTAGGACACCATAAGCCCAAATTACTAATTAAACCCAGTTCAATAACTTATGCCCATAAAATAATATGAATCAAATTCAATTAAATTAATAAAGCCCAACAAGGATATGAACCCAATAACCATTGGCCCGTAAATAAATTAACCTGGCCCAAATAAATTAACCTAAACCCAACTCATGGCCCATGATTTACTTGAACCCCCTCACGTAGTCCAAGACCCGACTCGGACCCAGCCCACCAGGTCCAAGCCCAATCCACTCACAGCCCGCTCCCCTGTTTCTCCCTTGCCCTCGCGCCTACGCACAATCCTCCCTCATTTCTCGGCCTTCCTCCTCTCTGCTCCGGCCAGCCATGGCCGGAGCCACGCCGGCAGGGCCGTGCCCATGTCCTGCTGGTGCTGTTAGTCCCGGCCACGGTCTGGGCCTTGCTAAGCATGGCTCGACCGTGAGCCTCCCAAAAATCCTGCGCACAGACCACACAACAAAAACGACATCAAACCACCGGCCCTCCTTAAACACCTCCAGCCTACTGACCAGCCAGCCCCCTCCACAAACCTTGAACCAGCCGCACAAATGCAAGGAGGAAAAAGAAAAGAGAAAAAACATGGATCGTGATGCATAAATCGGAATAACGAACATTAATCCACAAGAAAATGCAATGAACACATTTTTCTCAATAATGACAGAAGTATATCGATTTAAATGGCGCGTAGGGAAAAAAAATGAACATGCCTCAATCATCGAAATAAATATATAGAAACGGAGCTTGCGATGTGCCGATCGTGTTTCTACAAAAATCTTGAAATTCTACTAAGCTTACAGGTGAGGTATGTGCAAGGTGAAGGAACGGCGCAAAGTTCTTGTTTCTCAGAGGGATTCGCGTGAAGGAAGAAGACGAAGAAGATAGTGTTAGGGCTTTATTCAGACGGGCTATTAAAACGCATTGGACCCAATAAGAAAAAATTGATTAATGATTATGGGCTCATAAAACATTTAAGGATTTAGCCCAAATCTAATATTTTGAACCCAAAACATATGGCCAATTTTCGGATTTAAATAAATAGCTCAATTAAAAGTGCCCTAAAAGCCTATAAAATGGTCCATTAAGGTGAAAAATGAACTTCTAAAATATTTATATATATAAAACATAAATGTTTCTATAAAATAAACCTTAAAATAATTATTTCAGGCTCTTAAAATTTTAGGACAAAAATTTAAATAAAACTTTTATCGCGGTCGACCACTGTCCAGTCTACGCGCTCAAAATAATATTTTCTTCAAAAATTCATAAATTTTAAAATACTCGAATTAAAATTTCTAAATAAATTTAAAACACCTAATCATGATGAATAAAAGTCATTTAAACTTTTAGTTTATTTTATAGTTATTTTATTCTATTTAAAATATTAATTATCCTAATTATGCATACGGTCAACGTACGGGAAAGTTATGGGCGTTACAATACATATGGACTTGATGGGTCCAATGGATGTTGAAAGCTTCGGTGGTAAGAAATACTCTTTTGTTTGTGTTGATGATTTTTCGAGATATACTTGGGTAAATTTTTTGAGAGAAAAATCGGACACATTTGATGCCTTCAAGAAATTGATCACTAAGATTAAGAATCTACACAACCTGTAGGTATTCAGAATTCGCACTGATCATGGTAAGGAGTTTGAGAACTCTTCTTTTCTAGTTTGTGTGATAAGAAAGGTATTTCTCATGAATTTTCTGCTTTTAAAACTCCACAACAGAATGAAATTGCTGAAAGGAAGAATAGAACTTTGCAAGAGATGACAACAGTGATGTTAACTTTGAAAAATATCTCAAAACATTTTTGGGTTGAAGCCTTGAACACTGCATGTCATATTTCAAATAGAGTATATTTGATGGTACTACTATGATATCCTATGAAATCCTCATGGGAAAGAGGCCAAACCTCAAGTACTTTTATGTTTTTGGATGTGTATGACACGTTCTGAATGATAGGGATCATCTTGCTAAGTTTGATGCAAAGAGTGATACGTGTTTGTTCTTAGGATATTCGTCAAATAGCCGAGCCTATAGGATGTTTAACTTAAGAACTAAGACTATTTTTGAGTCTATTAATGTTGTTTTTGATGATTTTGCAGATCTAAAGAAGAAAACAGCTGAATATGAAGTTGATGATCTGCTGGATAATTCTGGAAAATAAGATGTTGTCCAAGGTGTTACAACACTTCCGATAACACCTTCTACAAAAATTCCAAAAACTAAAGTTGAACATCTTACTGATGAGAATATTGATGAGGACAGTGAGGTAAATGAAGGTGGTAGGAATATTAAAAGAAGAATTCAAAGGAACCATCCAACCTCACAAGTTATTGGAGATGTGCATGGAAACTTGAAAACTCGAAGGAAAGATAAGGTGGACTACAGAAAAATGGTTGGTCTGATGTGCATGAGCTCTACGTATTCTCAGATAATATTTTCATGTTTTGTGTCAAACATTGAACCCAAAAATATTGAATAAGCTTTAAAAGATTAATTTTGGGTCAACTCTATGCATGAAGAGTTAGAACAGTTTGTTAGGAATAATGTTTGGTATTTGGTACCGTGTCCTGCTCATGGTAATGTCATAGGAACAAAATGGATTTTTAAGAATAAAACTGATGAGTCAGGAAACATCATAAGAAATAAAGCTAGGTTGGTAGCTCAAGGGTACACACATGCTGAGGGGGTGGATTTTGATGAAACCTTTGCTCCTGTAGCCCGCATTGAGTTAGTCCAACTTTTGCTTGCTATTTCATGTTATATGGGAATGCAACTTTTTCAAATGGATGTAAAAAGTGCCTTTTTAAATGGGATCTTGAATGAAGAAGTATATGTGAAACAACCTAAAGGTTTTGAGGATCCAAATCATCTTGATTATATTGAAAAAGGCATTGTATGGATTGAAGCAAACACCACGTGCATGGTATGGAAGATTAACTGAGTACTTGCTCAATATTGACTTCAAAAGAGATGAAGTTGATAAGGTTTATTTGTGAAAAAGTCTCAAGGTAATATCTTAAATTTTCAAGTTTATGTAGATGATATAATCTTTTGTGCTTCAAATGATAAACTTTTTGATGATTTTGTGAAGTGAATGTCTTCTACATTTAAGATGAGCACGATTGGGGAATTAACATATTTCTTGGGATTGCAAGTAAAACAAATAAATGATGGTATATTTTTGTGTCAAAGAAAGTATGCTAAAAATCTTTTGAAAAAGTTCATGAATGATAACACTAAACACATGCACACACCTATGGGGTCTAATGAAAAACTATCTAGAGAAGATGTTGCCGAAGGTGTTGACAATACCCTCTACAGAATCATGATTGATAGTCTTTTGTATTTGAGTGCTACTAGACCTGAGATCATGTTTAGTATTTGTTTGTGTGCTAGATACCAGTCTAACCCAAAAATTTCTTACCTAAAGGCCGTGAAACGTATATTGAAATATGTGGCGGGTACTTTAAATTTGGGTTTGTGGTACACTAAGAAACCAATTCGAATTTGGTAGGATTTAGTGATGCTGATTGGGCTGGGGATCTAGATGTGAGAAAGAGCACTTCAGAAGGATGTTCCTACTTAGGAAATAACTTAGTGTCATGGTATAGTAAGAAAAAATTTTTTTTCTCACTTTCTACTTCCGATTCTGGGTATGTTGTTGTAGGTAGTTGTTGCTCACAATTCCTATGGATGAATCAAATGCTGAATGATTATGGAATTAAAAGTGATACTCCTATTATGTACTGTGATAATTCTAGTGTCATTGATATATCCAAAAATCCAGTACAACACTCTCGAACCAAACACATTGACATTAAAAATCACTTCATTCGAGATTTGGTTGAGAAAGACATGATCTTAATTGAGTTTGTTGGAACTAATAATCAATTAGATGATATATTCACAAAATCTTTGGATTTTGAGAGGTTTTCCAATCTAAGGAAGTCTCTCAGCATTTGTGCATTATAGACAGAACATAGATGTTGTCTGGAGTGTTTCCAACACCCTGCGACAACACCTTTTCATGCATGTGCATTTTTAGGATTATTAGGCATGTTGCATTCATGCATTCATTCTGTTTTGTGAAGTGTTTGATACTTTGTAACCATTGTCTAGTTTTCACTTAGGATTATGTGAAAAAATGTTTTACAGTTTAATAAGTCTTAATTGATAAAGAGTTCTGACTAAATTTTGAAGTAGTGGAGGGATGTTCGTGTACACAATAATCGTGTCCCAAGTGAAAAGTGATTTCGCAAATTCAGATACTCAAATTAACAAAAATTTTAACACTAATCAATTCAATCATCAAATTTGATTGAAAATCAGAATCAAATGGAAAAAAGCTAGCTAAAGGAGTCCGTTGAAGATCGTTCCTTTAGTGTGCAAGCTACCACTTCTGTATTAATGAATTGGATAAAAAATATTTTGAGAATCCAGAAGTATTGCTGGAAGATGTTGCCAACATCGTGGAAAACACCTCATTTGTCAACATATTTTTGCATATGATTGCATTTTATTTTTATGTCACATTCTGTTTTAGACATATTTAAGACATGCATATTTACTTTGGAGTGAATATATCTGGTTAAGAAGTTTGAAGTTTTGATTAAACAAAATTTTTGAATTTTTGCCCTATCCACTGAATTTTTGATATTGATTGTGATTGGATTCTTTTTCAATGGTGATATATATTGACGTGGAGTTTAAATTTGAAAATATTTGGTGAAATATTTGGGCCTAGATTATTGCCAGAAATCAAAAGATTTATTTCATAATTTAAATCGGATTTGTTTCCGTTTTGGATTGTTACCGTTGGGGATTTTGTTACCGTTGGAGGGGCTGTAATTTCGAGTGAGAGTAGGAAAGATTGTGTGGTATAAAATTAAGTATTTATCTATTTTTGGAAATATTTTATTTCCTTGCTTTAACCTTCGTCTTTCCCTCTACTCACTCATCGCCTCTGATTTTTGTCTGCCCTAAATTTCTTCTTGATCACTCACTTTCATACTCTAAAATGGCAGGAAAGACATTTTATCCACAAGATATTTGATCTGAGATGGGTTTCATAGAGGATGCTGCTGAAGGTGCGACAGCACCTCCATCATCACACCCTCTGATCGAGCACGCTATTGTTCATGTTGCTGAGGAACCCGTGCCGCTGGATGTCATTGCTCCAAGAGAGCCTGGTAATGCACTTTATGTGTAGAATTTTCCCGACATGTCCGTGTTGAACAAGGTGTTTCTCGCAAAACCCTTGACACGTCGATCCAAGAGAAAAGTCGGATATAACCCAAACTACACCGCCTCTAAAAGATTCCGTGGAAAGGGTCAACCATCGAGACCTTCTCTGGTGGACACAGAGTACTCATCTGGTGATGCAAACTCTGATGAGGATTTCGAGCTGGTGCATCGAAAAAAGGGAAAAGCTAGTGTAATGGAACCATCTGTTCCAACCATCTCAGTCCCTTTTGTAAGAGTGGGTGCCCAGTGAGCCAACTGTGTGGCTATGGGCTTTGTTGACTCTTTGTATAAACAATCTTTTGTTTAATATTATTTACACTTTTATGGCAATGACTTTATATTACTTCATATTGTTATATTGTGATATACTATTGTTGTTTTGATAAAGACCTTGAATATACCATAGTGTATGTAAGATGTGGTAGAACATGGAGATGTCTATCATGAAATACATCTTATAGTCACTGTATATTCTAAAACCGTTCCTAGTCGATTGAGCCGTCCGATAATAAGGATAAGGATCGCTCGAGTTTGAGACTAGCATTTGCGATGCGGAGTACCACGTTTCATTGGTAGGGAACATGGAGATGTTCGAAGCATGCAAATGGATATTCATAGGATGAATAGTCGAACTACCCTATCCGGACTTTCCAAGTGGTTATCACTTATCGAGTGGATAAAGTCCGCGGTTTTGGTTGTACACCATTAGTCCTTACGACTTGAAACATCATGGAGACTCTATATGCTAGTACTGTGCTTTGACTCGTTTACCGACTCTGAGGGGGTCATCAGGTGTCGAGATTGGGTACAGTTACGACACATATAGGAGTCAATGCATTGTTGTCAAGGATTCACCACATACTTGCGAGTGTGGATATCCTATGCGATCTGAGGAGATATTAGTGTGACAAATCTCTGGCCAGAGTACTTGATGTGATTTAAGAAATGGTTTCTTAGTAGCACATGCGATGTCACTAATTTGATCTTCAAGATGTATTGCATAGTTATCGAATCTTGAGCGACTCTCGATATACCAATGGTTGTTGATTCGATCGGGATATATGGATGAAGGGACCGTACTGTACGCTAACCAAAATCTACTGGTTCTTGTAGGCACTATCAGTGATACCTAGGGAATCATGGGGCGATGTTGCTAGGCGCTTTACCATGATTCGTTGGGCAAGTCGGAAAGTGTTGTTCCGAGTCACAAGGAGTTGTGAGCCCACGGCTAGCTGTATCCCTGAACCATTGAGGGTCACACAGTGTAATGGAGTTTTAATCCCCGTTGAGATAGTTAAATTTAAAGAGTTAAATTTAATGAACTAAGGAGTTGGACTTCTTAAATAAGAGTAAGGGAGTAGGATTTCCTAAAATGACATAGGGATGGACATTTTTGGAAACCACTGAATTCGGATTCAGGAAAATTTATTTTGACTTTAAAACGTGCAGAAATGGTTTCTGTGCACATTGGTGAAATCGTTTCATCAATCGGAGTCACGATGAATTTTATATTAATTTCTGAACGAGCGGGCTTTGCTTGTCGGGCCCCAGCTTATGACTAATGGGCCCTAAGGTGTTAGTGGCCTGCATTATAAATAAGTTATTTCAGTACAGAAATTACACACAACAGGTCATAATTTTTGAGAGCAAAAATCGAAAACCCTAGTTCCTCTCAAAGGTTGTTTCGGCCGAACCCTCCCCATACTCTGCCCGAGAAAATTCCGGTCTGTGATTTTGAATCGCAGTAAGGAATAACGAATCAAATTCGTGTATTCTCTTCGCAGAAAACTTCTGATAGATTTTCTAGTGCAATCTATCAGAGGGATTAAACCTCTGTTCGTGGACCTGATTGAAGGCGTTCATCGGTTCCAGGGAGAGACAACAAGAGCAGAATTGTTCTGTTGGTGTCCATTAATCTCGTTGCGAGATTTGAGGTAAAATTTATTTAATTGTTATTTAAATTTTACACACACACGTAATTCAATCGATGAACGGTTGATACCCATACCATGGAAACGTTCCATGAAAAATTTTTAAACTTCCGCTGCACCGGGTATCAATCGTATTTGGTCTGGGAACTCGCCAGTTTTCCAACAGTGGTATCAGAGCCAGGTTGCTCAGATCAATCGATTGAATTAATCAATTGTACAAAATTTTTGAGTCTCGGTTTTTGAAACAAAATAAATATTTTTAATAAAAAAAAAAAAAAAAAAAAAATTTCCGGGGGCGAAACCCGGGCAGCGATTGGATCGCTGCCCGGAGGGGGCAGCGATGGTCGCTGCCCCCAGGGGCGGCGCACGGCGCTGCCCAGGGCAGCGCTGTGCGCTGCCCAGCGCAGCGCTGGGCGCTGCGCAGGGCAGCGCTCGGCGCTGCCCAGGGCAGCGCTCGGCGCCGCCCAGCGGCGGCGCCAGGCGCCGCCAGGGCAGCAAGCGTTGCTGCCCTAAGGGGGCAGCCGGGCTGCCCCGGCCCGCGCCCCGGGTGCGGGCCAACCCGGGAGTGTCCCGGGTGGCCCGCGGGAAAAATTAATATTTTATTAAAAATTAATTTTAATATGTTAAAATTTTTTTTTTGGTCCGGTCAAAAATTGTTTTTGATTGGTTCACGAGATTTCGGATCGAATTGTTCGAGTCCGTAAATTTTAAAATTGATTTTGGATAAATTTGAATTTTTGGAAAATTTTAATATTTTATCCGTAAATTGAATTTTGAAATCAATTATTTTGGTACAATTGATGATAAGATATGATCTTATGATATATTAAGTAAAATATGATTTTATTTGTAAAATTGGATTTTATAGATAAAATATGATTTTATTTGATATGGAGATAAAATATGATTTTATATGTGAAATGTGATTTTATATATAAAATATGATTTTATCTTGTTTAAATTTGAATTGCCACAGCATGTTATCCAATAAATTAATTTTGAATTAAATGTTATTGGATAAGGATGATCGATTGCCATGACCAATTTTGTAGGTGTATGTTAGGAATTTACATTTTGTCTTTATTGTTGTTGGTTTTATTAATGGGCCTGGTTTATGGCCCGATATGAATGTCATATGTAATAAAAGTGGGCTTGGTTTATAGCCCGTTCCCACCCCCTAAAAATGTATCCCCTACTTGTCATTGTTATTTATTGTAAATACATTAGATTTAGTGGGAGATCAAGATTTGAAGATGGTGAGCCCAGCAGACAATGAAGACTGAAGAAATGTAAATTGGAAGCATATGTAATAGGATTGCATTTGCATACTGCATATTACCTAGGATTGGACTAAGACCCGTGATTGGCAACCACGGGTCAATTAGAAATGGAATCGATCATCCTATATAATATGTGATATTATGATTGTATGCATGTTTAGACATAAATTGCGTGAATCCGGCAATGCATGCAATAAATTAAATATGATGAGACAAATATTTTTATAAATAAAATCCCTCATTTTAAATATGATTTAAAATTTATATCAAGATAAATAAAGGAAATTTAAATATTGTTTAAA
The DNA here is from genome assembly GCF_033568475.1 of Henckelia pumila. Taxonomy (NCBI): domain Eukaryota; kingdom Viridiplantae; phylum Streptophyta; class Magnoliopsida; order Lamiales; family Gesneriaceae; genus Henckelia; species Henckelia pumila. Next base: position 223,660,820 of record NC_133123.1, on the reverse strand, counting down.
TGTTCCTACCTTCCATCAACGGTCAATGTATGTGATGCTACCCGCGGATACGGTCCGGCTCATATTATTGGGGGGGCCCGTCCGTCGGAAAGCTGTACATTGGATCGACAAATGTTGTAAGTTGGGTGGAACTCCCATGGGATCGGCTCATATTATTGGGGGATCCACATGGCGACCGTCCATCACAACTTAATATTGATGGGTCATCTTGACATGTCACTTTAAACGGCGTCATATTATTGGGCCCTTATTGGACATGAGGTAAACACATGGGGGTTGCTTTGGAAGCAATTGGGCTCTACCTTTTGAGAATTATGGTTGGCTGATATTATTCGGGACCATAAGTTTGTCAATTGGACTCCATGTTCTCACTAAGGAAAAAGTTTCCCGTTTTCACTAGAGGGTGGTGAAATCGTTAAAATAGTGGGAGTGAGATTCATAAAATTAAATTCGCCTATTTTATGTCTTAGTAAATTGTTAAACAATCATTGATATATGTCTGTTTTTCCTTTTCAGTATTTCATACAATGAATTCGCGAAATCCTTTATTCTCGATCCTCGAACAAAACAAGCTGACTGGCGCCAACTATACGGAATGGTTCCGGAAGTTGAAGATTGTCTTAACTTCGGAGAAAATGCTCTACGTGTTAGAGAAAGCACCTCCGAAGGAAGCACCAGCTGACATAAGTCCGGAGGAATTGGCCAAACTTGATGCATGGTGTGACCATGACATCAAGACCAAATGGTATATGCAAGCCTCGATGTCTGATGAACTCCAGAGGCGATTTGAGGACACGGTGAATGCTGCTGACATTCACGCGCAACTCAAGGAACTTTTTGGGGCTCAGTCGAGGGCTGAAAGGTTCTCTACTGTTAAGGAGTTGATGACGTGCCGCATGCGTGAAGGAACTTCGGTCCGTGATCATGGGGTACGAGTGATTTGGCTCATACAGAAGTTAGCGACCCTTGATTTGGTGTTGGAGCATGAACTCAATGTGGACTTGCTGCTTCTATCTCTTCCTTCTTCATTTGATGGATTCGTGATAAATTTTAATATGAACAAGATAGAGGCCACCCTTGAAGAGATGGTCAATATGCTCGTTACATATGAATCCACACTTAAGAAGGATAAGCCAGCTTTCTTGGTGGGCTCCTCATCTTCTGCTAAGAAGGGGCCAAGTATGAAGGGCAAGAAACGTTCTGCCCCACCCAAGAAAGTGGAACCCGAGAAGAAGCAAAAGACAAAGGCTTCAAACAATGGAAAATCCAAGGATGTTTGCCATTACTGCAAGAAGCCGGGTCATTGGAAGCGCAACTGCAAGGAGTATCTTGAGCAGTTGGGAACTGCAAAGGGTATGTTCTATATCGAAATAAACATGTCACTTAATACAACTTCTTGGGTATTGGATACCGGATGTGGATCTCACATTTGCAATGATTTGCAGGTGATGACAAGAAGTCGCAGGCTTAGAATGGGTGAGACCCAGCTGAGGCTCGGGAATGGTTCCAGAGTTGAAGCTACGGCCATTGGAGATGTTTGTTTGATTTTGCAGAATGGTTTTAAATTATTGTTGAGAGATGTTTTATTTGTGCCAGATTTAATTAAAAACATTATTTCTATTTCTATGCTTGATAGAGATGGTTATTCTTGTAATTTTGTGAATGGGATTTGCAATATTTACAAGAATGAATGTTTAATTGGAAATGGACAACTTGAAAACGATCTATACAATTTAAAACTAAAAGACGTTCCAGTGAATTGTATTGACAAACCGGCGACAACAAACAAAAGGAAAATCGATAGTCAAAACCCGGCAAACCTTTGGCACGCTAGACTAGGTCATATTTCCTCAAGGAGGATGAACAAGCTAGTGGGAGAGGGCATGTTTGATATGTCTGATATTAACTCTCTACCTACTTGTGAATCCTGCCTAAAAGGGAAAATGACTAAATCTCCTTTTAAGGGGAAACCTGAGCGTAGTCAGAATCTGTTGGATTTGATCCATACAGATGTTTGTGGTCCATTTAGAGTAGGGACTCAACATGGCCACACCTACTTCATTACCTTTACTGATGATTATTCAAGGTATGGGTATTTATATTTAATGAAATATAAGTCTGAAGCATTTGAAAAGTTCAAAGAATTCAAGGCTGAAGTAGAAAACAAGCTAGGTAAAAGTATTAAAGCACTTCGATCGGATCGAGGTGGAGAATACTTGAGTACCGAGTTTTTGGACTATCTAAAAGAGAATGGGATTCTCTCTCAGTGGACTCCTCCTATGACACCACAGCTTAATGGTGTATCGGAGCGTCGTAATCGAACTTTGTTGGACATGGTTCGATCTATGATGAGCTTCACTGAGCTTCCACCTTCGTTTTGGGGCTATGCGCTTGAAACGGCGGTATTGTTGTTGAATAACGTCCACACTAAAGCAGTGGACAAAACACCATACGAGTTATGGAATGGCAAAGCTCCTAAGTATTCGTACTTGAGGATTTGGGATGTCCTGCTTACGTGAAGCGGACAGTGGGAGATAAGTTGGATAGTCGATCCAGCTTGTGTTATTTTGTGGGGTATCCGAAGAATTCAATCGGATATTATTTCTATTATCCTGCTGAAACAAAGGTGTTTGTTTCACGGAATGCCACCTTCTTGGAGAAGGAGTTCTTATTGGATAAGAAAGGCGAGATGATGGAACTCGAAGAAGTTCGAGAAGAACCCGAAATACAAAATAACGATCCCACACCTCAGGAACCATTGCTGAACACGCCTGCACCTAGAAGATCCGAGAGGACTTCTAGACCTCCAGTTCGATATGGTCTTCTTCTTGAAGAGGGTCAAGATGAACCCGACATTGGATGTGATCCAAGAAGCTTCAAGGAAGCAATTTCTGATGCGGATTCGAATTTATGGCTTGAAGCTATGCAGTCTGAATTGGATTCGATGCATACTAACCAAGTCTGGTCTTTAGTGGATCCTCCCGATGGAATTGTTCCAATAGGGTGTAAATGGATCTACAAAAGAAAGCTTGGGCCTGATGGTAAGGTATTGACCTACAAGGCGCGATTGGTGGCTAAAGGTTATACTCAAAGGCAAGGAGTTGACTATGACGAAACCTTTTCACCAGTTGCAATGTTCAAGTCCATAAGAATCCTAATTGCCATAGCTGCATGGTATGACTATGAGATATGGCAGATGGATGTGAAGACTGCTTTTCTTAATGGAGACATTAAGGAAGAAATCTATATGAGGCAGCCTGAGGGGTTCACATCCATGGGAAGCGAGCATAAGGTATGCAAGCTTCAGAGATCAATTTATGGTCTAAAACAAGCATCAAGAAGTTGGAACCAGAAATTTGATGAAACAATAAAAGATTTTGGTTTCATCAAGAACCCGGAGGAACCTTGCGTGTACAAGAAAGTAGTTAAGGATGCGGTAACATTCTTAGTACTTTATGTTGATGACATCCTACTCATTGGGAATGATGTAGGGATGTTGCAGTCAACAAAGATATGGTTATCAGGTAGATTTTCGATGAAGGATTTGGGTGAGGCATCCTACATTCTTGGGATACAGATCTATAGGGATAGATCTAAGAGAATGATAGGACTCACTCAATCAACCTACATCGATACCATATTGAAACGGTTTTCAATGGATGGGTCCAAGAGAGGACATCTACCCATGTGTCATGGAGTTTCTCTATCCAAGTCTATGTGTCCCAAGACTGATGCAGAGATAGAGAATATGACACATGTACCATATGCGTCAGCTATAGGTAGTATCATGTATGGGATGATATCTACCAGACCGGATGTAGCATTTGCTCTGAGTGTCACGAGCAGATATCAGTCTAATCCTGGTCAGATGCATTGGAAAGCCGTGAAGGACATTCTTAAGTACTTGCGAAGGACTAAGAATGTTCATGGTTTATGGAGGACGAGAACTCAAACTGGAAGGCTATACCGACTCTAGCTTCCAAAGTGATGTGGATGACTCGAAGTCAACCTCTGGATTTGTGTTCATGCTCAATGGTGGTGCTGTCTCTTGGAAGAGTTCCAAGCAGGACACCACAGCGGATTCCACCACTGAGGCTGAATACATTGCAGCATCAGCTGCTGCTAAAGAGGCCGTTTGGATGAGGAATTTCGTCCAAGAGTTGGGCGTCATTCCTGAATTTGTTGGTCCAGTCCCGGTGTACTGCGACAACACGGGTGCCGTTGCTCAAGCAAAGGAACCAAGGTCTCATCAAAGATCCAAACACGTACTGAGGAAATACCACATAATCCGGGAGATTGTGGAAAGAGGAGACATCAGTGTCGAACGAGTGGCCTCTGCAGACAATATCGCTGATCCACTTACTAAGCCTTTGCCAGGACCATTGTTTGACAAACATCGCGAAGCAATGGGTCTACGTAGTATGACTAGTTGGCTATAGGGCAAGTGGGAGATTGTAAGAGTGGGTGCCCAGTGAGCCAACTGTGTGGCTATGGGCTTTGTTGACTCTTTGTATAAACAATCTTTTGTTTAATATTATTTACACTTTTATGGCAATGACTTTATATTACTTCATATTGTTATATTGTGATATACTATTGTTGTTTTGATAAAGACCTTGAATATACCATAGTGTATGTAAGATGTGGTAGAACATGGAGATGTCTATCATGAAATACATCTTATAGTCACTGTATATTCTAAAACCGTTCCTAGTCGATTGAGCCGTCCGATAATAAGGATAAGGATCGCTCGAGTTTGAGACTAGCATTTGCGATGCGGAGTACCACGTTTCATTGGTAGGGAACATGGAGATGTTCGAAGCATGCAAATGGATATTCATAGGATGAATAGTCGAACTACCCTATCCGGACTTTCCAAGTGGTTATCACTTATCGAGTGGATAAAGTCCGCGGTTTTGGTTGTACACCATTAGTCCTTACGACTTGAAACATCATGGAGACTCTATATGCTAGTACTGTGCTTTGACTCGTTTACCGACTCTGAGGGGGTCATCAGGTGTCGAGATTGGGTACAGTTACGACACATATAGGAGTCAATGCATTGTTGTCAAGGATTCACCACATACTTGCGAGTGTGGATATCCTATGCGATCTGAGGAGATATTAGTGTGACAAATCTCTGGCCAGAGTACTTGATGTGATTTAAGAAATGGTTTCTTAGTAGCACATGCGATGTCACTAATTTGATCTTCAAGATGTATTGCATAGTTATCGAATCTTGAGCGACTCTCGATATACCAATGGTTGTTGATTCGATCGGGATATATGGATGAAGGGACCGTACTGTACGCTAACCAAAATCTACTGGTTCTTGTAGGCACTATCAGTGATACCTAGGGAATCATGGGGCGATGTTGCTAGGCGCTTTACCATGATTCGTTGGGCAAGTCGGAAAGTGTTGTTCCGAGTCACAAGGAGTTGTGAGCCCACGGCTAGCTGTATCCCTGAACCATTGAGGGTCACACAGTGTAATGGAGTTTTAATCCCCGTTGAGATAGTTAAATTTAAAGAGTTAAATTTAATGAACTAAGGAGTTGGACTTCTTAAATAAGAGTAAGGGAGTAGGATTTCCTAAAATGACATAGGGATGGACATTTTTGGAAACCACTGAATTCGGATTCAGGAAAATTTATTTTGACTTTAAAACGTGCAGAAATGGTTTCTGTGCACATTGGTGAAATCGTTTCATCAATCGGAGTCACGATGAATTTTATATTAATTTCTGAACGAGCGGGCTTTGCTTGTCGGGCCCCAGCTTATGACTAATGGGCCCTAAGGTGTTAGTGGCCTGCATTATAAATAAGTTATTTCAGTACAGAAATTACACACAACAGGTCATAATTTTTTAGAGCAAAAATCGAAAACCCTAGTTCCTCTCAAAGGTTGTTTCGGCCGAACCCTCCCATACTCTGCCCGAGAAAATTCCGGTCTGTGATTTTGAATCGCAGTAAGGAATAACGAATCAAATTCGTGTATTCTCTTCGCAGAAAACTTCTGATAGATTTTCTAGTGCAATCTATCAGAGGGATTAAACCTCTGTTCGTGGACCTGATTGAAGGCGTTCATCGGTTCCAGGGAGAGACAACAAGAGCAGAATTGTTCTGTTGGTGTCCATTAATCTCGTTGCGAGATTTGAGGTAAAATTTATTTAATTGTTATTTAAATTTTACACACACACGTAATTCAATCGATGAACGGTTGATACCCATACCATGGAAACGTTCCATGAAAAATTTTTAAACTTCCGCTGCACCGGGTATCAATCGTATTTGGTCTGGGAACTCGCCAGTTTTCCAACACCTTTTGTCACAGAAGAACAATCAAAGGGGGATTCTTCTTTTGAAGATGATTCTACAGAGTCAATGACTCCATCATCTATTTTTGCTGAAAAATATGCATCTGCATATGTTCCTGTTGTTGAGGAGCCATCCACTGTTGATCCTATCGTGTTTTTTGATGACGAGGAAGCTTCAATAGCCAAGTTCATGGCTGGAATGAAGAATTCAAAGGGTGAAAAGCCTGTTGAAAATCCTCACAATTCCGATGATGAATCAGACGAGGAGATGCTTCAAGAATTCGGTGATAATTGCCCCCACTCCTTTGATAGTTCCAGCACTGATTTGAGTGAAGATTCAGATGCTGAGAAAGACTTGGAAGAAGTGTCATATTCTGATGACTCTGAGGAAGAAGCTAAGGATGTTGAGGAAGGTGTTGCCGACACCTTAGACAACACCTTAAGAAAAGACTATCGGGTAAATGAGTCTTTTTCCTCCTCTTTTTATTCAAAGGATATTGCAGATAGTTGGGACAAGTATGCCGATCGTGAGTTCCTTGAGGAACACAATATTGATCTGGAGAGCTATGAAGCTCAGAATATGGTTTGATTCTTCGAGATGAGGAATTTGCAATTTCCACTATCACCACTGCCGCTCCATATTGTAAGGAACTCATTCGTGAATTCTAATGCAATTTGACTGAAGCCGTGAAGGACCCATGATATGTCAAATATGGGAAGTTATATGTGAGAGGACAGATTGTTCAGTTTAGTCCAGCAGTTATTAATGGTTTTCTCTGGACCTCTTCTATTGATGATGTTATGCTACCCTCCCAGGATGAGATGACCTCCGTCATTACAGGTGGTCAAGTCACTATGTTTTTAGCTCATCCTAAGAAATTACAGGTTGCCAAACTTATCTCCTTGTACCATGTTCTACACAAAACCTCAGTCAAGACATGGACTCCATCTAGAAATTCCACAGTTATCACTAGGAACCAAGCTCCAGTCTTGTATGCTGTTGGAACATGAGTAAACTTCAATTATGGTCGATTGGTGTTTGACACAGTCATGGCCTTTGAGGATTGTGCTCAACCAACACTGAAACTACCATGTCCTTCTTTGATATACTCGATGTTGATCTCTCAAGAAATCGAGAAGGATGATGATGAATTTCTCACTGAAGCTGGGGAAGTGCTAAAGATTGCACCTGCACTGTTGCGAGGAAACAGAAAAGTAGACCTTCCTTGGTCTGAATCAGGTGTTACTGCAGGTGTTGTGGTAGATGTTTCCCAACACCTCCCTTGCCACAAATGTTTTTGTTCCTCCCTCTACTACTCAGAACATGGATACAGCCTTCATTCAAGCTCAACTACTGCATGCTGAGCAGAAGATCACACAAGCTAAGGCTGATCTAGCTTATTAGGAAGGGATGAAAGTTCAATATGAGAATCTACTTGGTGGAGCTACCTCTTCTGGACAAAAAAGGGGAGAAGATGGAGAAGAATAAGCTGACACGGAGAATGATTGTTCATCTGATAGCAATCAATTCTAGATTGGTTTAGTTTTAGATTGGTTTAGTTGGTTTAGTTTAGTTTTTTTATGTTGATTTTGATCTGCTTCTAATCAAAACTGTTTTCCCTTGTTTATGCTCTGATGTGTTTTTTTGTTTATCCTTTACTATAATTATTGATCTATAGTATTGTAGCTAGATGTTGCCAACATCTTGTGACAACGCTTATGCTTATACTTAGGGGAGAATTCGTTCTCAAATTCAGAGGGAGTTTTGATAAAGGGGGAGCTTATTTGTCTTGATCGAAATATTGTAAGAGTGGGTGCCCAGTGAGCCAACTGTGTGGCTATGGGCTTTGATGACTCTTTGTATAAACAATCTTTTGTTTAATATTATTTACACTTTTATGGCAATGACTTTATATTACTTCATATTGTTATATTGTGATATACTATTGTTGTTTTGATAAAGACCTTGAATATACTATAGTGTATGTAAGATGTGGTAGAACATGGAGATGTCTATCATGAAATACATCTTATAGTCACTGTATATTCTAAAAACCGTTCCTAGTCGATTGAGCCGTCCGATAATAAGGATAAGGATCGCTCGAGTTTGAGACTAGCATTTGCGATGCGGAGTACCACGTTTCATTGGTAGGGAACATAGAGATGTTCGAAGCATGCAAATGGATATTCATAGGATGAATAATCGAACTACCCTATCCGGACTTTCCAAGTGGTTATCACTTATCGAGTGGATTAAGTCCGCGGTTTTGGTTGTACACCATTAGTCCTTACGACTTGAAACATCATGGAGACTCTATATGCTAGTGCTGTGCTTTGACTCGTTTACCGACTCTATGGGGTCATCAGGTGTCGAGATTGGGTACAGTTACGACACATATAGGAGTCAATGCATTGTTGTCAAGGATTCACCACATACTTGCGAGTATGGATATCCTATGCGATCTGAGGAGATATTAGTGTGACAAATCTCTGGCCAGAGTACTTGATGTGATTTAAGAAATGGTTTCTTAGTAGCACATGCGATGTCACTAATTTGATCTTCAAGATGTATTGCATAGTTATCGAATCTTGAGCGACTCTCGATATACCAATGGTTGTTGATTCGATCGGGATATTTGGATGAAGGGACCGTACTGTACGCTAACCAAAATCTACTGGTTCTTGTAGGCACTATCAGTGATACCTAGGGAATCATGGGGCGATGTTGCTAGGCGCTTTACCATGATTCGTTGGGCAAGTCGGAAAGTGTTGTTCCGAGTCACAAGGAGTTGTGAGCCCACGGCTAGCTGTATCCCTGAACCATTGAGGGTCACACAGTGTAATGGAGTTTTAATCCCCGTTGAGATAGTTAAATTTAAAGAGTTAAATTTAATGAACTAAGAAGTTGGACTTCTTAAATAAGAGTAAGGGAGTAGGATTTCCTAAAATGACATAGGGATGGACATTTTTGGAAACCACTGAATTCGGATTCAGGAAAATTTATTTTGACTTTAAAATGTGCAGAAATGGTTTCTGTGCACATTGGTGAAATCAGTTCATCAATCGGAGTCACGATGAATTTTATATTAATTTCTGAACGAGCGGGCTTTGCTTGTCGGGCCCCAGCTTATGACTAATGGGCCCTAAGGTGTTAGTGGCCTGCATTATAAATAAGTTATTTCAGTACAGAAATTAAAAACATCAGCTCATTATTTTGAGAGAGAAAAATCGAAACCCTAGCCTCTCCTCTAGAATAATCGGCCAAACCCCTGCCTTGCTCTGCCCGAGAAAATTCCGGTCTGTGATTTTGAATTGCAGTCTGGAATAGCGAATCAGATTCGTTTATTCTCTTCGCAGAAAACTTCTGATAGATTTTCTAGTGCAATATATCAGAGGGATTAAACCTCTGTTCGTGGACCTGATTGAAGGAGTTCATCGGTTCCAGGGAGAGACAACAAGAGCAGATAAAATCTGTTGGTGTCCAGTAATCTCGTTGCGAGATTGGAGGTAAAATTTAATAACTGTTATTTGAATTTTACACACACAATAATTTAATCGTTAAACGGTTGATACCCACACCATGGAATTGTTCCATGATAAAATTTTTAAACTTCCGCTGCACCGGGTATCAATCGTGATTGATCTGACCGCCAGTTTTTTCCAACAGTGGTATCAGAGCCAGGTTGCTCAGATCAAACGATTAAATTAATCAATTGTACAAATTTTTTGAGTCTCGGTTTTTGAAACAAAATAAATATTTTTAAATAAAAAAAAAAAATTTTTTTTTTTCGGGGCAAAACCCGGGCAGCGATTGGATCGCTGCCCGGTGGGGCAGCAATTGTTGCTGCCCCGGGCGGCGCACGGCGCCGCCCAAAGGGGGCGCACGGCGCCGCCCAAGGCGGCGACCGTCGCCGCCCAGGGCGGCGCACGGCGCCGCCCAGGGCAGCGCTGTGCGCTGCCCAGCGCAGCGCTGGGCGCTGCGCAGGGCAGCGCTCGGCGCTGCCCATGGGCGGCGCTCGGCGCCGCCCAGGGGCGGCGCCAGGCGCTGCCCTAAGGGGGCAGCCGGGCTGCCCCCGGCCCGCGCCCCGGGTGCGGGCCGGCCCGGGAAGTGTCCCGGGCGGCCCGCGGGAAAAATTATATTTTTATTTAAAAATTAATTTT